>NW_010566689.1:90158-136867 GCF_000687285.1 Phaethon lepturus
TGCACATTGCACAAATTAGAATTTTTGTAAAATATTTCATAATGCATCTGCCATCTTGCAAACACCAAGATATTTTTAAGCATATTCCATAATTTTTGCTAATTGTTTCAGCAGCAGCAGTTTCCTTTTCTTTTTATTGTTTTGAGAGAGAAGATAAGTAGCTTTATCTGAACTTGTCTTTGCAGCTTAGTACTTTGTTTTACTGATGTTTATGGCATGCTGATTTTTCTCTCCCTTTCAGAAGAGAAACCTGATTGCTCCAAGGCCCGCTGTGAAGTCCAGTTTTCTCCTCGTTGTCCAGAAGATTCCATCTTGATTGAAGGCTATGCTCCTCCTGGTGAATGCTGTCCACTCCCAAGCCGCTGTGTGTGTAATCCTGCGGGCTGTTTGAGGAAGGTTTGCCAACCTGGCTATTTGAATATATTGGTTTCTAAGGCATCGGGAAAGCCAGGGGAATGCTGTGATCTCTATGAATGTAAACCAGGTAAAAGTGGACACGATTTTTTTCAATTTTTCAATTTTTTCTGTCTGACAAGCACAATAATCTATGTAATTGCATCTAATAAAGCCTATATAGCCTCTAAATTCTTCTGATTCTTTTTCAAAATTAAAATTATTATAAAATTATTAAAAAATAAGAAATTTTATGATAAATTTTGCTTTCTTTTCTTCTTCAGGCATTAATTTAAACTGAGCAACAAGGGAAAAGTAGCTTAGTGAGAATATCACATTTCTGTGGATGCTACTAGTGACAGTGACATAACTTTATATACTGATTAGATTATATGAAGGTTTTTCACGTTAAGAACATACTGTGCATGGACAGGGAATTAAGGTTTCTGTTTTAAAATGTCTCTAGATTACAAAGTGACAACCCTTAAAAACTGGAGACCAAAAGGTTTATGGGAGGAGCATAGAGAAAGACTTTACAACATTTTCAGTATTTACCCATTTTCCATTTCATGAGAACACAAATCACCCTTTCTGGTGATTTATTATTCTCAGTGGAGTAGAGAATGCAATTCATTCTGCTTTTTGATCCAGGCTTTGGTAAAGATGAATAATAAAAACAGAGGGATGAAAGCAAGAGTATAAAATTGTATAATCCAAAATCTTATATGCAAGCAGATTCAAGTATGCTTAAGCTGTGCCTTTACTATACTTGTTTAACATTTTCTGAAATCCTCCACGGAAAATGATCGTACAGTCTTTATATTTTCTAGTGTTTCTCTTTGAGTTTTTCCTAGTATCTAATGCAAATCTGCCTGTGTGGAAACTTAAGCAAACTTTTTTGTTCTCTCTCCTGAGTAGTCAGTGAACAACTCTTTATAATAATTTTTGCTCTGTAACATTTTGTTAAACCTTAGTCATCTCTCATCTAGAATTAGCTGTAAATTCTTATGGCATAGTTTCCTTGGACTCCTTCTTTGTTATGTTGACCCTCGGTAAGTTCTCTGAAGTTTATCCACATGTCTTTAAAATGTGGTGTCCAAGAGCAGACTACTATTTTGGGTGAGTCTTCAGGAGCATGAAATACTGTAAAATAATTACCTTCTGTCTTTCATGCAAAATTCCAAGTAAGAGCTGACTCTTTTGTAAGAATTATATTTAGTTTGTGAAATGCTGTGATCCCAAGATCTTTCTGTAGCATGACTGCTACTGAACCACTGTATTTGTACATTTTAATTCTTCCTATATATACTTCAAGTATGCCTTTACTGAATTTTATCTTGATGACTTTGCATTATTTTTTATTTCTCAAAATGTATGTTAGCTCTGATCATGTCCTCCCCACTGTTATTTGCATTCTCATCTTGTAGTTTGCAGATAACACAGGCCAAACTTAGCTTTGTAGGTTACTTCTTGAAGGTTGCTTTCAGCTTGTTAGTATTACAGAATCTACAAATTGAATATGTGATTATTCATTGTGTTAGTGGATTTATGTACCTGTGTGTATGTTGCTTTCTGAAGTAGTTTGTATTTTTTATTCTAGGGAGTTAAGGGGTGAAGGTACATGGGACTAGAAAAATGAAGATACGTGTTAGGAGGGTGGAAGAGCAGAGACTTTGAAGAGATTGGGGGGGACTACCGGAATTTAAGAGAAGTGTAGGGCTTTGCAATGGGCGTTAGAAATGGAGAGGCTAAGGGAAAGCAGAGGGTTCTCCCCTACCTTGGGAGGTGATGAAGGTGTGTTTCTTAGGCAGTGGCTAAGAGGCTGGGGCGTGTAGGTGGGTACTCTCGTGTATCCCCACAGTGACAGGTGATGAAAGATGTAATGGCTAAACTACAAACTACAGAGTAAGTGGGGCCCCTACTTGTTGCAGTGCCTTGGCTTTAGGGGGGGAGGAAGTGCTATTAATATGGAATTATTAGTCACTACATAGCCTGATTTTTGTCAAGTTAGACTTCAGTTGCTGTCCAAGTTGACTTTCGTAACTTTGGTCTACGTGTTTCTTTTGTTTGCCATTTGACATAGTGGGAAGATCGCAAAGGAAAAACAAGCCAACACAGCGTTGGAAGACAGGGAATGGAGCAGGTGAATGTTGACAAATCTTAGTAGACTACAAATTACTTACCACAGAAAGCTTTTTTTTTTTAATGGCAAGTCTTTGCAAATCTGAACTTTTTTCAGTTTTCAGAGGAACCTTGTTTCCAAAGAGTATAAACTGTACCTATATAAAGAATATCATTTGTACTTGATATATGAAGAAAATTATAGACTAAACAAAAGGCAATCTTTTTTTTATGTTTCCTTTTCTTATAGAAAGATTAAGGATTTTATTTTTAAGTGTGCAAGTCAGCATGAACCTTGCTGTTGTTTTCCATCTAAGCTGTTCCTTCATGTTCACCAGTGTCTGTGGTTTTAGATAAATTTCTTTGTTTAAGAGCTAGCAATGGAATATCTTGTTTGATTTAGTATTATATATTCACAGGCTTATAGACTTACAGAATAATTTAGCTTGAAAGACTAGATGACTCTGGAAGTAATCTAGTCCGTCCTGCCTCCTGCCCTGTTTTATGCCATTTATTCTCTATGTGTATATACATGTACTACCGTATATGTAGTAGCATATAACTGGTTTTATGTATATATGAACACTATGTGAATTATTTATGTAGATTTGCTGAAATAGTGGTCATAAAGTGGAGTCACATAACGTTCCTTACATAGCAGCAATATTTATTAAGCCCGTGGCAAGTCTGGTAATAAACCTTGTGTCTTCAGAGTTTGACCTGGTATCCTGAAGAACTCTAGGAAAGAAGAGTTGGAGAGGAACTAAACTAGCAGTGCTCTGTTTCATGTTTCCTCTGTTTTTAACGCCATGTTACTGAAAAAAATGGGACAAGGGACAGTATAAGGCCTGGTAGATAAGTGTTCATGGAGAGTTTCATATGGGGCTAATGTCACTAGTTGTACTGAATGTGTCAGAATGTCTATGGAGTTTACAAGTCAAACAGAGAAAACTGTTTTCCATACTTTGCCACAGACCTCAAAACTTTAGTTCTGTGAGTGCTGCTACCAGACTTCTCTTCCTGCACCTCCGTGTCTGCAAGGGCTTTCTAGTGGAAGCAAATTGCCAGAAGCTGGGAGGACTGCTTCCTATGATAGCAGTGCTGCCTTATGCCAATATAAAGTGTTTCTGCAATTAGAGCATAAATTGTGTTTATTTCTGTTCCTTGAATAAGATGTCACTGCTCTCCAGTTTACAGTGGCATTTGAGTTTGGAGCCTTCTGCTGAGAACTGCATATGTTCAAACACTCTGATTGGCAACTGAGTTACTAAAAGGAAAATAGGAAGTGTTTCCTTAACACTAAATGCTAGAATAAAAATAAAATCTTTCATTTTGAGATCCACTTCCTCTTCTACCTTGTTTACTTTAGGAATACAATGATTAAAGGCATTGGCATTCAGTTAAAATGGACAGTGAAGAAACTTAGCTTAGTCATACCTGTCTGCTAACCTCCAGATTAATTTGTCTTAAACGTTCTTACCTGTTGCTCCACGAAGCATCTCACCACAGTTGTGGTACCTACAGAGAACAAGTATGTCATGTTCCTTTTGTTTTGCTGCAGTTGCTAAGCTCAGAGGTGAGATAATGGTGGTCTGGTCTCATAAGCAACCTACTTTGTCGCAATGAGCTGTGTATAACTGGCCATTCATGAGCAGTGAATTTACTGAATGAGCACTGAATTTACTTTTTAGCTGGGAGTTAAAGTTCTTAAAAAGTATTCTTAAAGGTAAGGGTTTTGTCTTAAAGACAGTGTGAATGAATGGTCTCAAATGGAGCTGCGTAATGTGTTGACAGTAAAATTAAAAATAACCTGAAACAAGATTTGTGAGAGTCTATGTGCCTTTCTTGCTAAGACGCTAAAACAGTATGAGCAATGATGTTTTTAAAATCATGTCTGTTTATTTGAAGATGGAGTTAAAATCTAACTGAAAAGGTATTTTGCTGAAGTTGTGATAGGAACTCTAGGTGCCACTTCTGAATGAAGAAAAGTAAATAGTTTCCTTTGGCAGTTATCCAATAGATGTTTGTTGTATCTTTGTTGATAACTTTTTGTTGTTGCTCTATATGGTGAGGTGAGGAGTGTAATCTCTTAGTTTCTGACATCTTTGGGAAAGCATTGGGAAACGCCTGTCATGCTAGAGACAACCTCTGTTGAAAAGACTACTCATTTGTCATGCTTCTACTGGTCTTTCTGGCAGAGCTTTCATTCACTCACCTTCTCCAGCAACCCTGCATGGCCTGAAAATTACTCTTACTGAAACGGAGGTTTTTTTCTGGTACCAAATCTTCGTTTAAACACAATTGTAAAGAGAATGTTATTGTTTGGCTTATTTCTTTGGGGAATTCTGTGTAGTCAGGGCTTGATGGAAAGTCTGAGATCAGCAGCAAAATTAAGTAGGTAGTGGGTAGTGATGCACAGGGAGGTAGCTTGTACTCCACCCTGGTATGGCTTCAGCGTTGAAAATCAGGTCTGGAATTTTTGCAGTCTTGCACTAAGGACAAGGATTAGCAAAATCAAGTTTTTATGCATAGTTGAGAGAAATCTGATTTCTATATTTTTTTTTTTTAATTCTCTGTTGCTTACAGAAATAGTTCATGTGTTGTTTTATTGCATGCTTTGTTAGAAGCTGGTGTTGAGAGGACTTAAGAGATGAGATTGGGAAAGGACTGGAGAAAATGAGTGGGGAAGAATTACAGCTAAGTTTCTAATGGAGCTGGAAAAATGGCTTATAAGTTGACAATGATTGTGAGGGAGGAAAAAAAATAAATCGGCAAATGCAGGGGTCCATGTTGAGAAATACCTGTGATAGGGAAGTTAAGGGAGTGATTCAGACGGTGATAGAACTGCATTGGAAGTCCAGGAACGCCGTCTGTTCTGGTTGTATTTAACACATTCTAAAGTGTGAAGAACGGTAAAACGGATGAGGCATTGTCCTGGAGAGGTACTTCCATGCTGCTTCTCTCCTTCTCACAGAGCAGAAAGCGTAACTGCCGGGATCAGATGTGGTCATGGTGTGTTGCATTATTCATGAGGGCTGAAATACACCTGAGCTGAAAGCAAAGGGTGTTACGTGATGCTTCTCAGCTGCTGTAGAAGCAGACTGTGTACCGTTGTACTGCACCCTCAGACAGCTGTGACTTCTGGAAAAATATGAAGTCTTTCCTGTGCTGAGCCACTGTGTTGCATCAGAGATGCAAATACTGCCTTGATCCTGGACCTTTCGATGCATAGGTAGCTATTTAGATCTTGGCCCTGAACTGTACTTTTCTTTGAAAAGCCAGCATAATATGTAAAGGTGAAACTTAATGTACTTGTATTAACATGTTCTACTATAAAGTTATTTTCACCTACGTGTTAACGGTTTCATGATCAGAGACCTTTGGTTTTGTAGTCTACAAAGGAGGTTGCACATTACTGCGGCTATGTCAGGCTCTGCAACCATGGTGGGGTTTCTGCTACATTCTCACAGAAAAATCAGTAAACTCTCAGATGCTACTGTATACAAATTCAGTGCATAAGAAAGTTCCTGAAGACTTGTAAGCAAAGGTTGATCAGGTGCATCTTCACTGATAGGAAATTGCAATATGTTTATGAGTTCTTGAAGATACGTATTTGTCAAACTATATACTTAAATCTTAAAGTTTCTGGGATAGACAAAAATAATTTTCTTTAGACAGGATTTTATTTTTTTTTAGCTTATAATAAAATACATAATAACAGCTTATAATAAACTTGTTCATGAAAAGTACACTTTGTAATTATTGGAATCAAAGAAAGATGTGAAAACAAAACTAGTTTCGGTGGCAAATGCTTTGAAGTCTTTATTTTTTAGGACAGTAGTACAGCTAATCTGGGGGACATCTTTGTAAGTAATGAAGAATCCAACCATAGACTGTTCTGTAACCTTACAATATTTTCAGCTTATCTGGAAGTTTGGCTCAGTACTTTTACCAGTTTGAGAAACCCGTTTAATTCTGGAAAAAAAAAAGTAGGAACTTATTTTTCCTTCTTCAAATATCTTTCATCTCTTATCTCTCTTTATCTCTCTCCTGTGAGGAAAGGCTGAGAGAGATGGGACTCTTCAGCCTGGAGAAGAGAAGGCTCAGGGGGAGTCTCATCAATGCATATATATGTATAAATACCTGAAGGGCAGATGTAAAGATGGAACGAGGCTCTTTTTGGTGCTGCATAATGGCAGGACCAGAGGCAGTGGGCACAAACTGAAACAATGCAGGTTCCCTCTGAACATCAGGGAACACTTTTTCACCATAAAGGTGACCGAGCACTGTCATGGGTTGCCCAGAGAGGTGGTGGAGTCTCCATGCTTGGAGGTATTCAAAAGCTATCTAGACATGGTCCTGGGCAACCAGATGTACGTGGCCTGGCTTGGGAAGGAGGCTGGAGCAGATGACCTGCAGAGTTCCTGTCTATGATTAATCTCATAATGTAATAATAAAGATATCGCAGCTTGGAGAGAAGACTGAGGTGGGGTATGAGTGTGGATTACAGAATTCTGGAGGTGGTGCATAAGCTCAGTGCATACCCTTTGTTCAGCAAATCCTACTACTCCTTACAAGAATTGGAGGTACTAGAGGTACTAGTAAGAGATCGGTATAAAATAAATAAAAATGGGTAAGTCAAATCAATCAGGGGAGCCACTGAGTGACTACAGCCGCTTAATTACTTGAGAAGATTCTATTTAAATGCTTTTGATTTGGGGTTTGTAATTTTTCTTAGGTTTGTACTTTTTAAATAAAGAAGGGCTGTTTGGGCTGCTTGTCCTGCTTGTCAGTGTTAGTGAGCCATGTACTAGCACTCTGTAATCACTGGAAAGAATTTGAACTATTTAGGAAGAAAGAGCAACTTAGCTGAGACTTGATGGCATGATTAGGGAGTTTCCTTGTGTTTTTTCTTTCATTGTTATTACTGTTATAAGGAAAGGTGGCCACAGAAATAGCCATGTAGTAGCACCTTGTTGGTAGAACTCAGCTGTTGTTTTCCCCAGGCTGCTTACCTGGGGAGGAGGCGGAGGAGGCCTTGAATCCAGGGAGGTAGAAATGTTACTAGTTTACATTCAGGAAACTGGACATTGGTAGTTACTTGGCACAACGGAATCATGCCAATTGTATTGGTCGCGTTGGGCCATACTGATGAGCTCATAATTCTCAATGCCTGTTGTGATAATGGAGGAACTAGATGTATAGTTCTCACAGAAGAGCTGTTTTGAATGTGTTATTTGTCAATAAAACGGAACGTAAAACTCCTAGGGCTTTTAAAAGTGAAACATTATGAAATTAAGTATTCCTGTCTTAAAGGCAAATAGGTATCTTTGTGTTTTTATGGAGAGATATAAAAGTTAATTCAATGATTGCCATTGTCGAGATTAGTAACTGGAGCCTTTCCATTTAAATTTAGCAACTCTCTGCATTGCTTCACAAAACTGACTTGAAATTTGTGCATTTCTCAGAGAGAACTTCTTGAACTTGTCAGGTTGCTCCGATTTAACAGATGGCTCCATTTCCCAAGTAACTGGGAAAAGGCAGATTCTGAATATCGCATATACAGAGGATACTCACATACTTGGGTACTTTGAAAGTTAATGGTCTTGGGGACAAACCTACTGGTCCTAACCTTGATGAGCTGCAAGCTGGTTTCATTGAACTTGTGGTTTCATTTAAATGCTTAATGAAATATGCTAAGTAGGTGTAATTCTCAGACTGATGTCTCATTATGACCGATTGAATTATTATTGCTGTGTACCTCTGAGCATCAAGCCTGAAAAATACAGGACTAGAAGGCAGAAGATGGGACTTTGAAAGGTACCAGCTCTTGCCAGAAGTGTGGCGTAGCGTTGCCAAGCCCCTTTAGTGCCACAGTAAGTGGTCATAATAGGGTCCGTACTGAAGTGAGGTTTAATCAGTAATCAGGGATATTGTGCCGTGTAATTTTCTGTCTGATAACATGCTATTCATCCTGCCTACTCAGTTGGTAGGTAACTGATTTCTTTAAAGAGGGAACCCTGTTTTATTCTCTACTTTCTTAGTATAATTACGATAAGGGATAGCAGATAGCTAATGTTTGAGCTGGCATTGTTTGGTAACGTGGGAGATTTAGGACCAAATAAGATAAATATGTGTTTCAACTTTCCTGAGTATGACTCATAGGATTAAATGTATATTTAGCCTGATTTTTTTTTTTTTTTTTTTTGCATTTCTAAGCATTTGTCGCTTTCTAAAAAGCGTTGGTCAGTCTTACTAGTTATGCGGAATTCTTCATCTCGTTAATGCAGATAGATTTGCATTTCATTTTCGCCATATATGAATACCTAAACAGCACAACCTAATGGAATAATCCTTAAAAATGTAGTTTACATGTGCAGGCATAAATCCATAGTTTAACATTCTTTAAATTTCCTATAGCCCAGATATTTTACTCTTTAAATGGACTTTAATCAGGAAAAAAATAATGAATTGTTTACTGTTTTAAAAACTGTGAGGAAAACATGTCCTCAGTAACCTAGTACATTTCTAGTAACTAATATTGTTCACAGGTGTCATGAGTGTTTAAGGTTGCCTGTCTAACTTGTATAACTTTTTTTATTGACTAATACTAGTTCAGTTGCTTCCCGAGTCAGTAATTTCAAAAAAGTGAATCTTAGGGAGAATGAGAGTCTTTTTGTAATGTTACCTACCGAGCATGCATTCATTAGATAATTTTTCTGACTTAATTTAAAAGGCTGATGCATAACTGGTTGCATATGATGAAGTAATTTGCAAAAAGCTTCTAAAGCATGAGTAAAAGGAATTTTCCTCTCCCCTTCCTCCGTAGTGTTCAGTGTGGATTGCAGCACAGTCGAATGTCCTCCTGTTCAACAAGTGGTTTGCCCACTGGATAGCTATGAAACCCAAGTCAGGCTGACGGCTGATGGCTGCTGTACCCTGCCCACAAGGTTGGTGTCTTGATGACTGAGTATTTTTAACTTGTTCTCTACAATTCCAGTACTATAAATACAGAATAATAATGCAAACTTCTGTGGCAATAAATGTTAATACAGAATAAAAGATGCATGAAGTAGGTTAAAGGTATATCAGGCTGATAGAAAGACGAAATCTAGCTTTTTGAAGCAGAAGAATATTCTTCGTGGTGCAAATGCATGAAGTTGAGTTTTGCTAAAATTATTTTGAGGGGCCTCTAGATTGGTTTTCAATGTATTCAATTAGTTTTACAAAAATAAGTTATTTTGAGAAACTTTTGAAGGTCTTTGATGATGGTAAGGAATTAAATGATGGAGATGACAGAAATGCCAGAGAAAATTTCACCCAGTTAAAGAAAAAAAAAAAGTTATTTTTTATATGTGGAAGACCACTGTAAGAAACTGAAAGACAGTGGCTATCTGGAACTGTAGGAAAACAGAATTTTCAAGTACTTGCTTCCATTTTACTTCTGTTGTTGTTCAAATGGTATAATTTATCACAATTCAGAAAAATAAGACAATTTGGAGTTGGTTTTGTTCCAAAATTCTGCACCACTGTTTCAGCTTCTCTTCTTACAACAGACTTCCCAAAACCTGATTCAGCAATATGCCCAATAAATATGAATTCAAGCAAAAAGTACCATCACTGAAAAATTTTACACAAAAAAGAAATTTTTTCTTGTAGATGTAGCTAGTGGGTTTATTTGGTATGAAGCTCTTCACACCTTACAATATTGCCCCTTGTGAGATTATAAAGGAGTGATAAACTTGCGAAGGATTTGGAAAGTGGAAAATGGCAAAGGTTGTGTAATGAATCAAGGGATCCTCCCTGTTGGGTACTCTTTGGGTACACATTTAATATGGTGACTTCTTTGAAACTGTTGTTTCCATGAAATATGAGGGTCTCTTACTGCATGAAGAGTTAAAAATATATGTATTTAAAAAAAAAAAAGACAAGAAAAGAGATGTGAAGAACTTCATGTAGTGCAGTAACCGTGTCTATTAAAATTAAAAAATATTTTTCTAAACATGACAAATTTTATTTGTAATTGTAGAATACCCATAGTAGTCTGCTACTTAAAAAATACTTATTATCTTTATTCAGTGAATGCTACAAATGTTCTTCTATTCAGAGTTGTTGTTTGTTTGGTTTTTTTGTTTTCTGAATTTTGGACCGGAATATGGTATGGATTCTCAATATCCTCCCTTTAGTCTTTAAAATAGTCTCATTGACCTTCTTAGGAATTATGATAATTCCATATTAGTTGAGAGCTGACCTGGGTAGTTGGGATTGCACAGGCAGCTGTAGATTTTAACTAGTCATTGTACTGGCATTGCTGCCAGTTGAACAACTGAGCAAGTTCAAGACAACTAGAATAAAATGCTACTAAGGACTGTATTTGGAAAGATAGGTTATAAAGTCAAGGAAGCAATCTCAGATTAAAATGTCATAAGTTTCTAGTGTAGATTAACACTCAGAAACCTCAGATTAAAATGTCATAAATTTCTAGTTTAGATGAACACTCAGAAACCTTGACTCAATAGAAAATTTAGATTAATGGTAGAGTTTTATTTCCAAATCTGTTCCAATTTGCTGGATTAAAAAGTGATGAATAGGCCAAATTGTTTTTGTTTCCCAAAAGTGAAATTGTGTTCTATTTTTCTGCAGTCTAAAATAAGTTGTGGTTTGATTTTTTTTTTTTTTTCCTTCTATTGCTTGGGTGGAGGGAATGAAAAATATCCACTTTATTCTGTGTAGATGGTAACTTCATTGTTCCTTCTATCAGGGAACATAGAGTACTGAGAAAATAAAACTTCATTTACTTCAGAAAAATGAGCAGTTGGAAATATTTTCTGTTTCTAGTGCACCCATGGGAACTGATCTTAAATAAAACACCTAGAGCAAACATGTCCTTGAAAGAATCTTTTTCTTTCTTTGATAACCTTTAAAAATAAAGCCAGTTGGTTTGTTGTGTGTTAACTGTAACTGATGTCTGAAAACATACTTTTCCACGTGCGTGGTACTTCAGTGACAGAACCGGTATTCCCATCTCCTGCACACAAGGACTCCAATTGTACAAGTAGCCTTAGAGTGTGTGAATTATTAGGTAACCGTGAATTGGACTGAAACCTCTTGGAAGTCAGATTGCTGTGCATGTGCACTGCTGGGATCAGGGTTTAACAGGGGATCAGGGAGGGGATAGATGAGTTCTTACCTCCTGGATTCTTATGATCGCATCAGGATTTCTGAGGGGTTTTTGTGTTAGTATCTCTGTCCTCCTTGATGTCTAAAACTGCAAAAAAACATAATTAGCATAATAGCCTACTCTGAGTCTGCAGGCAGGCTGAAACAATTATAGGTGTCTTACACTCCTCCATTAATTTTTAATTTTGTGGCTCAGTCTACGTTGCTGTGTATAGTTATTATGTGGGCTGCTAGATTTTTGGATTGACTTAATTCAGCGAAATCAATAATACACTTTTAATAGAGTAGGTGAGAAGGAAAGAAGAAAAGCTGAATCTGGCAGCAATAAGATAGTATAGATGCTTTACATGTTGTATGCTTGCTAGAAATCCTTTGGGTTATTTAGATTTTAATATACTCCTGTGCTTCTTAAGGAAGATAGTGCCATAGTTGTCATTCGTGTGCTGTAGGTAAAGATATTACTTGAAGGGGGAATAAAGGAATACAGACATGGATGGGGGTAATCAGGAAAGAAAGATTAGGTGAAGGTTAGAGGGAAGAGAACCATATGTGTGAAGAGAGAGAGAGCAGAAGGGGAAACCAAGTTAAATTACTTGGAACATGAAAGTCAAACCGTTTGAATTCAGGTTCAATGTTTCTTCAGATTTGAGGACACGCTGGAGCTTTATATTTGAAGGCAGGGTCTCTATCCTATATGAGACTTGTATTTCAAAACTATAGAAAAAGTCAAATGAAGTGCAGATTTATGGATGAATGACTCTACACTGGGACAAAGGGGTGTTTTTCCTTAATTCTGGAATCTGTTACTAAACTCATTTTGAAATACTAGCATTTCATTGACTGTGATTCAGTTTAGAATGACATAAATCCATATCGTATCTCTTTTTAATCATTAGAATTAAGGTCAAAAGAAGTGGCACTGTATGTTTTAATATACATTTGAGGATAATTCATTAAAAGCAAAGAGATACTGTTTCATAAGGTCATAGTCTTTAGACTTCATGAAACTACTTTTGTTAAGATTATGGAGTTTTTCAAGAAATCACAGTTTTTTGTTTCATTTACTGCCAGTAAAATGAAGGCTTAATACCAGCAGAACAGGAGAGGCGTCAAGGAGCGCATCAGGGTTAAGGGTGGATGGCATGTCACTGACTGGGTTAACAAGTAGCTCACAACTTCACATACAGCAGGACCAGATTGACTTCTGTCCCATACCTTGTTCTTGGCTGGTTTCTTATATGTAATGTGTTAGGAAAACAGAGATACTTAAGTCTGGTGCTAAGTTGGCAGTTGTTTTATGAGTGAGGTCTTCAATGAATATTCATAATATTGAAAATTCCACTAGCAGTGACAGTGGAAAAGTGGGAATAGTAAACAAACACCTGATACTGTAAGTTCTTGTACTTGCATTCAGAGGTTACATTTAGTTTCACACTGATTTCTAATGCATTACTGCAAACAGAAGAGCCTACTGATTTGGCATTAATACCAAAATAGCGGTTGCTTCAGCTTTCATCAGACTGTCGCGAAACACTTACCTTAAATTTCCAGCTACTATGTTGGGAGAGGTAAATGGTATATCTGTCTCTGGTCTTGGCAAAAATGCTCTCTCCTCCAGGGAGCTTATCAAATAAAAAATGTATTAGAGCTCTTACAGAGAACATGTTGTCACAGTTTTGTTACTATAAGTTTGTCGTCTTCTATTACGAAGTTAAATGAAGGGATGATCAATATGAAGTGCACAGAATCCATCGTCTTCAGATGTATCCAGTTTTTCTGTTATGAATGAATTTTCTTCAGATTTTCAGATCCCTTCTTAGAATATTTTTGTAAGTGTAAAAACCTTTATCAAAATCTGTTTAATTTTTTTACCTATAAAGAATGGACTGTGACAAGAGGAGCTGACGTCAGTGATTAGTGTTCGCTTGCATCTTTATTGCTCACATGGTTTTGTACATTTTTCTCAGGATTATATACCAATGAGTTAATGGTATGTTTGGATAGCTTTGCACCAAATATTTTTGGATTATCTTTTTTCCCTTCTGGCTGCTCTCTTTATTGGAATCCTTTGTAATTTACTCTTTACTATGTCTCCTCTTCTTGCTCTAGTTTTATCCCCCTGCTTCTATGCTCTTTTCCCTTCATGTAGTCTAAGTACAGTCTTTTCCTGTGTTCAGTTTCCATTCTCCCTGCTCTCACCTGTTACAACTCTTGGAACTTCCAAGATTCATTCAATGCTCTGTTATCATGGAGGTCTTTTTCAGCTATTCTTGGTCAGTCTTTTAACAAAACCAGGTAAACCAAGAAAATTCTGGAGAACCAGAAAGATATTAGTATTATGCTACTATTTAAAAAAAAAAAAAAGAAAAGGCCACACGAACAAAAACTAAGTAATTAAAGCCTGGTTATCTTGACATCAGTTCTGAGAAAAATAGTGGGAAAACTGATAGAGGATTGAATTGAGAAGGATTAAAGGATGCAATTATAGCTAAAAGCAACCAGTGTTGCTTTGTCACAGCAGTTTTATGAAACTTGATTTTTGTCTTTGAAGATACTAAGCTTGCCTTAAAAATCTGACCATCAGCATCTTTATCAATTTCTGTATTCTGTAGTCACTAGTCCTTTTCCTTGTATTGGATTCTAGCTTTTAAAAAAATAATAGGGCTTTTAATTAGTATTGTCTCATAGGGTTTACTTTTATAAAATGGAAGCGTAACCCCTTCCCCAAACTACTATCATTGAAGAAAAACGTGTCGCACACCCCTTCTCCCCCAGATCTTGGAGGTGAAATCAGTCCCGGTGAGTCCGTGTGATGGTTCTCTTACTTCCTGAGGTTGCAGGATGCGCATGCTGGCTTGAGTATCTTGTTGATAATATAGGATATAGTATCCTTCTGAGAGGAGAGAGACATCCAGGAGTATGTTCACTAAATCCCAACGGTAAGTTTGCTTGACATACTTATGTAAAAAGCTCACACCATAAGCCTGAATATGTTGTAGATTAGAAAAGGTTCAGAAATAATTGATACATGTTTATCCATCAAAATCTCCAGTAGTTTATTTTGTATCCATGTCTTGGCTTTAAAAAAGAAATTTCAAGGTGGTTGTGGTGGGAGGAGGAGGGGAAAAAACAAATGTAAATTAAGTGTAACAAAAGCAGATAAGTTACAGAGAGACAGAAACTTTAGGAGCAGTGAACTATTTGATAAATCTAAATGACACAGGAATACAAGTCACAATGGCTATTTCATATGTCAGAAAAGTGAAGAGGAGCTTTTTACAGATATAGTCTTGCAAGATTGGAGCCCAAAAGGCTTGGGCTTGAGGGATGGGCGAATGAAGACTCTGAATCGGGCCATTTCACTATAGTTACAGATGGACGAATGTAAAACTCTCAGTTGGCTTGAGTAGTGTGGAGGAGTAGGATTATAGGTTTATTGTTTAGAAGAAAACCTCTGAAAAAGTTTCTTAAGTGAATTAGTCATAGCACTTTTTTTTCCTTGTTAGAATAGTCTTTTTTCCCCTGTTGGTTTTTCTTTATATGTGGCTAAAATGTCTCAATCTGGGGCTGCTGTGAATGGCAATGGCACGCTTTGGTCTGCAGTATGGTAAAGTGAAATGTACGTGACCAGCAAAAACGTTAGTTCTCTGGATGGTGTAGTAAAATACTGCTTTACATTGTAATGACTTAGGTGGTCCTGTTGGAGGGTCGGAGGGGCGTGTGCATTTTGTTTTCCCCAGGCATAAAGCTTTACTTAGAAAACAGCCCAGCTCCACCCCTTCGCCCCCTTCTTAAATACTTGTATTTGTATACAGCTCAAGAAAATGAGTAATACTTTGACGTAGTAGAAAATCATTTATTTACCCAAGGTTTATGTTAAGCTATATTTGGATAGAAATTGAAAACAACTTAGAATGGTACAAAACGAGGTTTTGTTACTGTATTTAATTAAGTAAAGTTACCTTTCAAGGCATGAAATAATAGGAGAAAGTGAATTTACAAAACACATGTTTCACTTCAAGAATGATCTGTTGACTTAAGAAAACAGTCTTTTGCATCTGTCCTGTACTAAAATATTTTTAACATGAGTGTGCTTTATTCAGCAATTCTAAAGACATTAAGGAGTAGTAGTGGTTTATATTAGAGAGAGTCTCTAAATTTTGTATACCATTACTGAATTGTTTTTTATTCCAAATGAAGAAATTGCCTGTTTTATTATTTGTAGTCTTTTATTTTTAATAGAACTTTGTGCTCTCTTAGGTACAATATAGATGCCACTTGAGAAATTCATCCTTAGCAGTTGCACTTTTATTTTTCAGAAAACTTGCTGATATCAGTTAAGTTAACCATGCTGTCTTTTCATGTTAGTGAACTGAAACAGAGGTCCTATGGCAGCTGTTTATGCAAAAATCACACTAAATCAGAGGTCATTTAAATTTATTTATGATTTTGTTATCCTTCTAGATTACTTTGCCCAGTAAGCAATTGCTTTCAATGTACTTTATCCCCTTTTATGACACTTGGAGCTGTTGTCATTGTATCATCTATTGTGTCCAGAACCTGTCATGGAGTTAGACCTACCAGCCAATATTCTGTATTTCATGCTACACCAGTGTCTACGGAATCCTAGTGGCAGCTACACATAAGCCAGCACAGTTCTTTTCTTCTCATTTTAAGGCAGCCACCATCATAACTGGGAAGTCTATAGTTGTAAGTTCTCTTTTAAGCTATTACCAATTTATATTTGTGTTATATTTGAGAGTACCCACACACAGCTAGTTGGACAGTGTTTTTCTTCTGATAGCATCTGTAGAGGTGGCCTCTGAGTCCCTGATTACCTTTGCATCTATCCCACTCAACAGGAGGTGTAGACTACACCCTTTCTGTTCAGTCTTATTAGCTGCTTGGCTGGGACAGATCTTTTTTACATCGCTCCTTTTCAAAATATGACATGATTCTTGCATGTTTGTCTAGATTCTTTTCTTACGTCTTAAGGTCTTCCAAAGACATGAATTTTATGATACATTGTTTGGGTGTTCAGTACAGCAGTCACCACTTCATTTTTCCCAACTTTTTTTAGAGGGCAGTCATGATTTTTCAGGTGTAACTTTTTGTCTCTCCCCCCCTGTACCAGTCACCTCTCTTAAGCAACTTTTGCTGATACAGAGGTCTCCCTTGTATTTGTTCTAGAATTTTAGATCCTCTCCTCCACCCATCTCATCCTCAAGAAATGGTATCCAAGAGAAAGTGGTTGTGGATCCCAGTTTTTGTTAAAGGAAGGTTCAGCTGGAACTGGTAAGACCAAATACAAATCCAAGCACCTGTATCTTCCTGAGATTTCTGTTCAGGGCTTGACTTCTGAGTAACCTGGGTAGGTGGACCAAAGATCTAACAAAAACATGTTAAGGGTTTTGCAGAAGCTTTGCTATGTCTTCAGTTTTTTCATCGGTGTCTTGAAAACTCTGGTTTCTAGCTCTCATGGCCAACTTGATCAAGTTGTTCCTCCTGTACTTTAACTCTAGCAAACCACTTTGTCGTCTCAAGTACATCTGACCATCCAGTACCATGGTGTCGTAACACTTGGTGATCAATTGGACTCTGTTGCTTACTGAAGAGGCAGGTTTTGTATTAAAGGAAAGCCCTACACTGATGCCAGTTGAACCCATTGCATGTCAAGTTCAAGCTTGCAACAGAGTTTTGTTTGTTTTTAACAGTTGATTAAAAGGCTGAATAGAACACTGCAATTCTGTGAAGTTTCAAAATATCTGGAAAGAGGTGTTTAGGCATTTTCATATATTTTAGTCATTAAAGAGAAATTCTCAAAAGTTAGGAAACAGCAAATATTTTTCCCAGGAAAACAATTTTTCTTCATTCAGGTCTACTAACTGAGATAGTGGTATTTAGTCCTGTTTACAGACTGCGCTGTACTAAATAGCCGCAAAGAACAAGGATAAAAGGGCATGTGTGTGACCTTTATAGGCGACCCATGCTCCATGTCCGTATTCTCCATGTTGGTCTTGCAGGAGATATAATGAATTGCTGAGTTCAAAGTTCAGGCAGTATTTCCTCCCTTGCTACAGCTGCCTCAGCGATTCCTAGATGTTCTCAATCTGATGATAGTTATTGCTGCCTTGGTGTCCAGCCTCACAATGTGGGTTGTTTGGCAAGCAACCATATTTTCCTGAAGTCCACAAATGAGAAAATGATAAGGTGGTGGAGTTTTTTTAAAGCCATCTCAATAAAACTTGAACAGAAACTCTTGAAACACAGGACATTTCTGGAGCCTGATGGCTGTTTAGAAGCAGCAGCATGTGAATCTTCTGTAGAAGAAGCTGTAAGATGTTGTAAATACAGGGGTCCCTGCTTGCATCTTATAAAAGATCAGCTTTTTGCACCTGTATTGTATAAGTTAAAAATGCATCCATGCTTTTCCACCAACTCCTAGGAAGTATTGAATTGCAAAACCTTTCAAGACAATGCTACTTAAAGGCAGGAGCACATTTCCCATAAGCAAAAAAAAATTAAAAAAAAAAAAGGCCACACCAAAAAAACAGTATGGAGGGAGGTGCGGAGAGGAAAGGAAGTATTGATCATAGTTATGCAAGCAGCTTCCTTTTTTTATGTATGAGTTTTTATGGAAAAGTGTATGTAGTACTTTAATCTGACCATGTGCTGTGTTAATAGTATGTTTACTCCTTCACTGTTAAGAAGAAATCTTAACCCAGATAAATTTAAGTAACTCATAGTTCTGTCTAATCTTAGATGGTGTTTTATGCTTGGAAGTAGAATGAGACTCTAGTGTCTATAGAATTTGGTTTTCACAGAATCATTAAGGTTGGAAAAGACCTTTAAGATCATCAAGTCCAACCGTTTTGTTTGCATTCTTGGCAATCAAGCTGGTGTTTGAACTATTTCAATTTAAAATAAGCTGGTAGACATATCTTTCTGTTACAAATTCTTTTTTTCAGTTGTATAGTTCTTTCACTAAGAATCAGTGTATACCTTAATCACACCAAATATTGCTCTCCCTCCTCCCCACAAGACCTCCCGCTCTATTTTGTTCCATTTCTTCAACTTTATCAGTTATTAGCTTGTTTGGAAATTGAATAGGTGATTTAGTTCAGAATAATTTCTGACTTAACGGGCAAATTTCTGTTTCTATCACAGAGACCAGTAATGTCTTTGACAGTCGTCTTCAAACTCACAACTGTACAGATGCCCAGGGAGATCCATATACATAATAAAGCGATAGAATTGTCGCTTGAGATTACCATTTTAGAAGGGAAGTAGACATGAGAATTTCCCAGCAGTTCCCAACAGTACTCAGAGCAGATGATAATATCAAAATTACTGAGGTTATATCAAAAGAGTTTGAAATTATGTTTCCTCTAGAAGATAGCAGGAAACATTGTGTTGGACTTCAGCAGCCACAAATAGCTGCTGCTTTTTTTTCCTTCTTAAATTATATAATACATAAAAAGTGGAACTGAAGGTTGTGGATGGTTTTAAAATGATAAGCAGTTTCTCAATACTCTTCCTTGGACTATCTTTGGTGGAATTTCAAGAATCTCATTTCTAGAAAAGGGTTACAGTTCTTGCATCCATGGCTCCCACTACATGGAAAAGGTCTCACGAATGGAATGGTTTTAGAAATACTGGAATTCTGGAGCAGTCTTCTGGCCTCATTTTTTAAATTTAGTCCATCATGGAATAAATTCAGAAGCTAAATGATCATCTAATGGTTTGCCACTTTTTTAGGAAGGTCATATATGTCCCTTATGGACAGTTTGCTTTCTGGCCTCCTTCATATGTAAACAGCATGGAACAGTTCTCAAACAGAGTTTTAGTCAATTTATCCTACCTAAACTTGTACAGAATTGCCTTCAGGGATATGAGAATGGTTTTTAATACCATGAATGGCATGGAAAAGCTAAACATGGAATAATTACTGTGTTGTGGTTTTTTTCTTTCAAAGAAGATTGGTCATCAAATTATGAGATAAATTAAAAAAATAGTGTGTTTGGAGGGGGTTGGTGGAGGTTTTTTATTTTTGTTATTGTTCGTTTTGGGTTTTTTTTTGTTTGCTTATGTTGAGTCCCTAATGGCTTAGTTTGATGGACATACATCATTCAGGAGTAAGAAAGTTTGGAGTTACAGGAATATTGAAGCTAGTGAATTACTTAAAACTATTATTTGCGAGTGATTTTTGTCCTGAAGTCCTTGTTGTGTTTTATTTGTAAGAGGATCAGATATTTACAAGTCCTCATTAAAAAGTATTGAAATAAGGACATAAATAGATTCTTATAATGCCAGATACTAACATTTGTATAACATCTTAACTAATGTCTTATCTTTGGTTTTCAAATGTTTGATATATTATGAAGGGTGAGGCTGATAACCATGAGGAAAGAGTAACTGAGGTACATGAAGAGATCTTCAACAGAGAAAAACATGACCTTGAAAGGTCCCTTCCAACCCAAAGATTCTATGATTCTATAAGCTGGTCAGCAAAATATGAGAAAAATGCAGGGTTGGATTGGTTTATATTGTGTTTTGTTTCATATACTGATGATTTGAAAGGATCTATACATGTATTGGTGTACGTGAAAAAATCAATGCACTTGGCCAGTGGTTGTATGCCAGTGGTTCCAGACCATGACTTTTGTGACTGTCCTCTTTTCATGTTTCATCCTTCTGGGAAACAGACCAGTTGATTTAACATTAGTCAAAGGATGAAATCAATTCTTTTAGTCAAATAAACTCTTTGGATTCTAATAAGCCTTGGAAAGATGGTAATGTACTTAATGCAAATGCTGATTTTATGACTTTTTTCCCTTGCTTAGCATCTGTTTGCTATTTCCTAACACTAACAATATGCAAAGATGCAGAAAACCCACTCCCTTTCACTGTATCTTTAATTAAAAGCTAGACGGTTGCCTTTTGAAATACATAAATGTCACCTGTGTATAAAGATTAGTATACTCATAGAAAAATGCACTATTATACTGGGTATCTGTTTGTAACAATATCCAGAATTTTAGAAAGGAATTCTTACTTGGGAGCACACTAGCTTTGATTTCTCAGTAAATAAACCCCCTGGAGAATTAGAATAGAACTTTGATATGAGTCACTTAGTTCATGTAGAAGAGATGCAAAACTTTTGAGCATTTGGAAGTGGTCTGATAATAAGTGTTATATGCGACTTTCACAGTTCTTCTGCCATCTCTTTCTGCAGGTTTATTATTGATCTCCAAAATAAAACGCTAAAAACTTTCCAGAAAAAAGGAATATTTTCATTACTGACTTGCTTAATCTAGCTTTAAAACTGAAAATGCAAAATGTATAAAACAGTGACCCTGAACCTGTGGGTGAAAACTCTCCAGCCTGTATGTCTGAAGATTTAGGAAAATTCTAGCTGAGGTTCTTGGGTGGAGGTGTCCCAATGGCTTTGTCTTTGTCTGAAGTGTCACTTTCTGTGTAGGCCTGGAGTTTATCTTTTCTAAGACTAGCATTTGGTTGATTCCTGAAGCTGTAGCTTGACCAGTTTAAAACTCATCATCTTGCCTACTTAACTCATGTCATGGTTTCAAGTGTAAGTAACAGGGACATAATCCTTTTCTGATTTCATGAGATTGCTATGTTAATATTTAAGTTTGCTGTATTGTCATCTCTTATACCCTATGCTTGATGATAGGGATGGTCTTGCATTTAATCTCTCTTCCTTGCCAGTAGTTCATCCAGCTTTGATAATGTTGGAGTTCTCTTCTGAAAATTCCTTACTTTACAGTATCCTTAAGTGTTTATATTGTTAATGGGTCTGTGGGAGTTTTCTCTTCTACATTTAGGTAATGTAAGTGCTAATAACGTTAATGCAAATTGTATTGGATTCCTGCAAGGCAAAAAAGGACCACGATAACATCACCACAGGAATGTGAAGTCTGTTTCAGGAATGCTTTTCTCTAGCCTCAGTGCTTCAGACATTTTTTTTTTTTCGATCCTCAAAATAAATATACCTCTCCTCAACACACCCCCGCCCCAACCTTCCCATTCACTGGTACTAAATCTTCTTTCCAGGGTGCCTGTTTTTATTTTCGTAGCCATTATGCCTTATGTCTGGAAAACCCTCTTGATCCTACCATCAAAACAGCTTCTGCAAGGCTAACCAAGCCCTTCTCTCTTCATCTGTTTAATAACAGAAGTAAATGAACGGAGATAATTAGATTTTAAATAAAAATTTCATTTACAAGTATTCAGTTAGATTCATTTTTTTTCTTCTTCCTTTTTGCACTTTTGGTGACATAAAGGAAAAAGGAAAATGATGCTATCAAAGAAAAAAGAAAAAAAAAAAACACAACAAAAAACCCCAAACAAAACCCCCTCAAACATAAAAGAAACAAGTAATGAAATTATTTCTGTTCTGGAGAACTCAAAAGCTAAACTTAAAAATCAGGCCATTTGTATTACTGAAGCAGTGACCTTCCTCAATCTGTAAAGTACTGGTTAAGGAACTTTGTCTTGTTTCTGGTTCTTTATAGACTGAAGTTTGCCTTGCTCAGTTGTTGAAATTTTTAGGATTATTGTTGTTATTACTTTTTTTTCACAGAATCATTAAGGTTGGAAAAGACCTTTAAGATCATCAAGTCCAACTGTCAACCCAACACCACCATGCCCACTAAACCATGTCCTGAAGTGCCACGTCTACACGTTTTTTGAACACTTCCAAGGATGGTGACTCTCCCCCCTCCCTGGGCAGCCTGTTCCAACGTTGGACCACTCTCTCAGTAAAGAATTTTTTCCTAATATCCAATCTAAACCTCCCCTGGCGCAACTTCAGGCCATTTCCTCTCGTCCTGTCGCTGGTTACTTGGGAGGAGAGACCAGCAACAACCTCACCACAACCCCCTTTCAGGTAGTTGTAGAGAGCGATGAGGTCTCCCCTCAGCCTCCTCTTCTCCAGACTAAACAACCCCAGTTCCCTCAGCCATTCCTCATAACACTTGTGCGCCAGACCCCTCACCAGCTTCGTTGCCCTTCTTTGGACACACTCCAGCACCTCAACATCCTTCTTGTAGTGAGGGGCCCAAAACGGAACACAGGATTTGAGGCGCGGCCTCACCAGTGCCGAGTACAGGGGCACGATCACTTCCCTACTCCTGCTGGCCACACTATTCCTGATACAGGCATTTTTTCTTTTTTAACCTGAAGAACTGGAGACAATTCCTTTTACCAGTCAGGTTGATTCTGTATTTTCAAACTTTCAGTACAGCTGTCTTCTTACTTGGGATTCTTGGTTCCTTCAAGGCCATCCCACCACCTTTTCAGGCTGCAGTCCATGAAGTCTATTGCATGACTGTTTGATTCTTGTTTTTTAATTTCTGGGCCCTCTTGTTAGGGGACATTATACTCTCTTGCAGGACTCTTCTTCCATGTTAAAAGGACATGTTCTTCTTGACTTGAGTGCTGTTATGGTATAACATCCCAAGAGACATGTTTCCTTAGAGCCTTTGCTAATAACATGTGTGACGGGCAGACAGGGAATGTCAACTTCTCGGTACCTCAAATACTGACCTCCCTTGAATCTTGGAACTTTTGGGTGCCGCCATGCTATTTGATGTTGCAGTGGTGTTGCTGCAGGCTATGTAAAAAGAGAAGGCAACGTATAAAGTTGTGTTCTCTCTGGTAAGGTTTCCTTGTAGTAACTTCTGCTGTGTTTGCTTTCCTTAGACAAGTTCTATAGGTTATAGCTGGAGCAGCTCAGAAGCAACATTGTGCCTGACTGATCAGCAGTCTGAACTGCTGAATTTTATAGAAGTTACTTTGGGAAGGACCATGGCTGCTATCACCAGCGTTATCACAGTGGGGCCTGGTGAACATCTTCACAGCTAATGCTTGATACCAAGGCTAAGATGCACCCTGCAGGTGGATAGCTGCCTGTGGTAGGGCCCAGAGCTGGGCTACGACGTCTCTGCCGTCTGTCTCTCTGCTCAAAAAGATGCTTCAGAAAAACCTAGTACTATAAAGCTCATTTTGCTCCCTCCTTGAGAGCAGGATCTCTTATTCCAGATTTCTAGTTGATGTTGTTTTGGCAGTGCTACAGCCCTGCTCGGCTACCAGAATTCCTTGAGTTTCTCCCTGAAAGATTTCTGTCTCCAAAGCAATGTTTTCCATGCTAATAGCCTGGATGATGGTCAAAGGTTTTCCTAGCAGAGCTGGCTGAAAAGACTGCAGACTATTTAAAAGTCCATCTGAGGCCATTTGCTACTTTGACATTCACCTATGCATGGATTATTTTATAACCAAATGGGAAGTCAATTTATAAAATTTTGGAGCGTGGGGTTTTGTTTGCTTGCACTGTGAAAGAGTATGCAAAGCTTTGATTACTCTGAATGGGAGGGAGTCTCTTCTGCAAAAAGGAACAGTGGCTCCCACCAATCTTTTAAACATATTTTTCATCCTTCCTTCTGGAAGATTGTCTGATCTTATGTTATTTATCTCGTGATTCATATTTTTTTGTTGTTTGGTTTTGGGGGTGGGGGTTGTTTTTGTTGGTCTTGGGGGGGAAATGAGGGGAAAAGTACAAGTTACTGATCTAATCATTTTATATTCTCCTGCAACTCAAATCATCAATGATAATGAATGTGAGGCAAAGAATAGAGAAGATACACAAGCATGTCTGAAAAATGAGATATGAGTACCGAACTCTGTAAGATTACTTACAGAGTCATCTTAAAGGGAAGCTGCTGTCACAAATCCTTTCGGTTTTTTGATCCCATGCAGTAAAAGCCATAATGCTTCTGCATTCTTTCCTTCTGCATCTCTGAAGGCAAAGGGCATACAGTAAAGAAAATAATTACATTCCCCCCTTTTTTGTGTTTACAAATAAGTTGAGAAGAAAATGTCAAAAGCAAGGGTGTCATAAATAAAACCTTGGTTTCTGTATTCTTTTGTTGGTTTAGTTCATTATCCTTTACTGTTACGGTAAGCACAATATTATAAAAAAACAAAATCCTTGAAATGCCTGTTTCAAAACTGTCACCGTACTGTAGTGCATATGTGGACATAGCGTTAAATTGCTTCACTTTATCTTGACGTGTTTAACGTTATTTGTGAACTGTGGTATAATTAATACTGGTTTTCCAAGGACTAATTTATTCCTTTATAGTAACAGGCTGCTGTAATGCAGTATTTTAAGGATCCTTTTTGGAGAGTATAATAAAGGTTCTGAGATTCCTTGACTTCACTTGTTTTTCTCCTTACAAACTTCCTTTTGAGTAACACCTTACAGGGGAGAATATAACAACATTATCTAACACTGATGAGGTTAAAGGGAGAGGTATTAAAACCCTGCTGTTGAGAGGTGGCTCTTCCTCATTTCATTGAACCCTGGTCTGAGATGAAATGGCTGTTGGGCAATTAAGGAGACACACATGGTAGAGGAGAACCAAACTCCTCGCTTTTTAAGCATAAAGAATAAGTAAATGCATGAAGTGCTGATGATGCTTCTTACTAATGAGTGATTTAATGTGGGGGTTGTCTTGGAATACTTAAAATATTTGAAAAAGTTATTAACGAGTAGAGGTCTTATTTTCATTAACTCGCAATATAGGATCTTGTGCAGAGTTCTTTTTTTACTTTTGAAATTCATGTGTATTTGTAGTATGCTAAACTAATCTACAAGTGTTTCACAAAAAGATCTGTAATTTACAATTGAGAAATTTAAGTGCTATTCCATGAAGTTGCTCATTATGATTTTTACATACTTCTCTTTGTTCATTTTGTCTTGCATTTTATTGAATCATTACTGCTTCTCCCTATAATGTGCCCATTGTGCAGGGCAAGAACTCTGTTAAATGTAAATTTATCAAAAGTCTTAAGTGTTTGACTTTTAAACTATTATGTTAATCGTAAAGCAGAGAATCTGGAAACAAATGTGACTGTTGTTTATCTAGATTTTATGTCTTCCAGTTCCTGAGGCTGCTTTCTTAAATAAGCAAATAAATACTACTTATATGGAGAAAACATTCTTTCTGTAATGATCCAATCTCTAAAAGTAACCGCTGTATTTAATATACCTAGCCTCCCTCATTATTTGGCATCTTATTTAATTGGTTCCCTCTCCGCAAACTGAGGGCAGCACCATCAAAGACCAAAAGGGAACCTGCAATTATTTTCTTTTGACTTAGATTTAATGATTCTGCATGGTCTTCCTTTCTCTTTAATTATTCGTTGTATAAAACTGGGTATAATATGGTTTCCTAATGAGAGAACATCCCTCTGATTAATGGGTGCAGTTGCTGCTATTAGTGTTTCACCAATTCAGATATTTCAGAGAGAATTGGAGGAGAAGCCTAATTTTGCAAGTCTGGAGAACACAGTTATTTTCAAACAAGTCTGTAACTACAGTTTTCTGTGATTTTACATACAACACTAGAGAAGTGTTGGTGTTGCACAGTGCCACCTTCTTGTTTGCTTGACCACCAGAGTTTGGATGGTTAAAAACTTCAGGTTGATAAGCTATCTTGGTTGTTGGGTTAATAAAAGGTGATTCTAAGATATGAATATGCTGATACTGGAACTTGTGCTCCAACTTTGTTTTCCTCTTGCTTATTCTTTCCCCTTATACATGGCTTAATTTATTTATGGGGTTTTCCTCACTGTTCTTTGGTTTCAGATGCGAGTGTCTCTCTGGTTTATGTGGTTTCCCCATGTGCGAGGCAGGCTCCGTTCCCCAGATAGTCTCGCGTGGAGATGGAACACCTGGCAAGTGCTGTGATGTCTTTGAATGTGTCAATGGTACGTGATGCTTTCTCTTGCACCTGGAAAGGAGGATTTTACCTGCCTGTGGGAGATGCTGGGCATTTGGTTATTTTTACCATGTTGCCAAGATCTAAGAGAAATAATTTTCTTGAGGTTCATTTACTAAGAGGGAACTGGAAGTTTTACTGGAGAAACTTAAGTGGGAAACTGTGATTTGTAAGTTGTCGTGTTTCTTTATTTTCTAAAGCACTTTCCCTGTGACCCAGGGAATTACAGTTTTAGCAGGAGTCCCTCACGGCATGTTTTTCAGGTACTCCTTTGCCAGTAGCAAATGCTAGAGTCCTTTCAGAAGTGAATTTTTTGCTAAAACACTGCAACTGCTTGTTGCAGTACCATAAACAAAAGCATGCTGTTTAGACTATGGGGTTCACTTTAAGAAACATTTGCAAAGCAATTTTTAAAATTGCTTTTACAACCTTTGGAAATTGTAAGTCAGTGTAAGAACAGACTGATTTGCATTCTTTGCGTCTAAGTGTTTAGAAAATGTTTTAAACATCTTGAATTTGTTAGGCAAGTGACTGTATCTTAGGACTGCTCTATGCTATAGAAATATGTATAGAAATGCATATGTGATTTATATGGTGAATTGGAAAGAGACTTAGATATTTGAATATTGGTAGCTAGAAGAGGAAAAATATTCATGAAGGGTTGCATGCTTACATAATTCCTGAGCATAAAAAGTTATATGTTGGTGTAATATTTACTAATTAGCAGTATTTAATCTTTAATCAGCAAAATTTAATCTTGTTTAGTGGTGCATGTATCATATGTTTGAAACAGGTTTTATTTTACATTCTTCATTGCATATGCACACAAACATACATAGAGAGACATTTCCCCAGGAGAATGTTTGTGATATTTACATGTAGTATTATTTTAAATATTCAAATGCTGATTCAAAAATAATACTTAGTACATTTAAAGAGATATTTATAAATATTAGCGTCTTTCATGTGAATAAAAGAATCTGTGTCAGGAGGAATCACAGATTCTTTAGCTTTCAGATTAATTCTTTCACTATTTGGGATAAGATTGTAGATACTGTAGAATTAAACGCAAGTTGCCCAATGTTTGTTTATATATTACCTGTTATACTAAAGTAATATTCATCGTTCTTTGTTTCATATTGATGTCATTCTGTTAAAGTATCATTTCTGAATTTGATTTAACAGTGTGGCACACTTCAATGCAATGTTTGATTCGGGATTGACTTTAGTTAGTACTTTGAGCAGAAGTGCAAAGCCAATTTCTGATACGATGTCTTTGCTGGTGTGAAACAGTCTCAAAGGTACAAACCACCTTGCTAACGTTCCTGTTACTCTTCAGTCCCCAAGTTATTTATGGGTACTGCAATCAAAATTGTTGCAGTATATATTATATTAGGTGTTAGGTGAGATGTTTAAATTGCCCACCTTTTTTGTCCTTAGCCGTTCTCATATCCTATTTCCAAGAAGGAGTTACATTAATTTTGGACTGAGTACTGTTGCCCTGCGTGTCATTGCTTTATTGCTCACTGTAACTCGCTCCAAAGGTTCAGCCTGCTTTTGGGTCAGGATTTCTTTTTGCCTCTCAGGCTTTCTCATTCTTAATGCTCATCTTAGTAGCCTACAAAGACAGAGTAAATGGGAAGGAAAAATAGGAGTTTTTGAAGGGAAGCTGATGCCAGCAAGGGAAGCAGAAAGGCCAGATTGGAGGAAAATAAAGGTTTGTGGAAGAGATAATCTTTTGTCTTGTTTATGTCCTTAAAAGATCAGTATTAAAATACTATAGGCAAGTATGAAAACTATTTGTTTTTTTCATAAGTTCCTCTTTAAAAAAAACAATTCTGAGAAACCTGGTCAGAAAAGTTAAATATTTGTGTTGGTGTTTCGTTTTTTTTTAAAAGGGTCATTTGTCTTTATGCTACTTAATGCTACAGTCAGATTTTAGAAAGTAATGCTGTGTGATGTCACTTGAAAGTGCTTTAAGTATATTTAGAAGTGAGAAACTTCCAGGTACAATTATTAATGATACTTCATTTTGGAAAGAGGAAATATTTATAAGCCTGAAGATGATAAATATTTTTATCGACAAGCTGGGAGCAATGGTGAAACTACTCATGAGGAGTTCTGTATTTGATGTTTGGATTGCATAGCAGATATTTGTCAAGAGGACAGGGTATTCATAGAGCTTGATCTGCACTGCTTTATAATTGGGTTTTTTTCAAGTACATTTTAGGATGGTTAGGTGGTTCTTGTATCAGGGACAAATATTGCAAGCCACACCTCTAAAACCTCTAAATTCCTAGAAAACTAATTCTGACAAGAACTTAGTAGGTAAATGACAAACTGGTAAAAAAAATATATATATGTATATATGTATAAAATCCCTACCATACTTCTGTCAGTTTAAAATGAAGAGGGTGGCAATGTTGTTTGTGAGACTGATGGTTGAGTATAATACCCAGTTCTGGTTTTTAGAAGGGTCTTGAAATACTAACAAGTGCAGAAGAGATATCCTAGATATCAGTGACAGATGGAGGAACTATCTTGCAGTGATAGGCTTAGATCAATTTCTTCACTTCATTAAAAAAAATTGCCATCTAAGTAACAAGAGCCAAATCTGCAAGATCTAGGACATGTTGTTCTCAGCAGTGAGGGTGGTTAGCTCTTGGCACAAACTGCCAGGAAGATGCTGAATTCCGTATCTTCATCCTTTCCAATTAGGATTAGATGCCTTTTTCAAGAGTGTGTTTTAATCAAATGCAAGTTAATGGGTTTATAGATGGTAAGCAGGGGAGTTGTGTTATCAGTGTTACCAACGAGTTCCAGTAGTTACTTCTGTGTTTGAAAACCTCTGATAACAGGCAAGAGGATGGAATAAAAAGGACATGCACAGTTATATCAGTATAGTTTTCCTGATGTTATAACATCTTTTTAATATTAGAATTAAATAATTCTACCAGGGGGAGGGGAAGGGACAGAGAAAAAAGCTGTCAGGAATACTACTGATCATCTGCGCTACCTTAAAATAAAGGCATCCATTACAAGTAAGTGTATGTAGACTGCAAAAAATCCGGTTTGTGTATTATGGGTAACTAAATTGTGTATTTAGGTAACCCTAATGATGTGCAGAGTGTTAAAGCAGGCCAGCCTTCTGTAATACTTACTGCAGGTATGTGCTGATGTGGCAGGTGCGGAGCTGCGCGTCCAGAGGGAGGATGGAAGGCTGCCCTGACCGTGTAGGAAAGAGGTCTGCTCCTGTGCAGAGCAGCGTGGGCTCTTGTTGAGGGGTTAGTTAATAAATAAGGGCAGCAAAATACGTGCCATGTAAAACCTCTGCAATCTGTTCTCTTTGTTGTTTGTCAGCATTCTGGGGACAGATCGGTTACTCTTTCACAAACATTTTTCCTAGATTTAATGTAAAACTGGTTGAGATGCTCTACGATATATCTGTAGATTCTGTGTGGTTATCTTTGTTACCAGTACACACTGGCTCAAACTAGCTTTTAGTTAATATGTCTTAGAAAAGCATATTAATCTGCTGGGAGAGAAACCTCTGCAGTAGTCACTCTTTGCAGATCATGGATTTGTTTTACCAGTTTGATTATAAATGCAGCAGTAAGTCAATACACTAATCATTATTTTCATGCTTCAGATGCATATTGGGTGTGTCCTTCAGCTTCCCATCATGTGTAACCTGCTGTTTATCATAATTTGTTATATAATTCTATAAACATTATTTATCACTAAAAAAATGTTTACTCCTGCTTGGAAAGGGATGTTTCAGTGAAAGTGAGAGTGTATATTGCTTTGTTTAAAGGTAGGTTATTCCAGTTGCCGTGAAGTTTCCCTACTTGCACTTACCTGAAATCTGCTTTCCGTCTGGAGGATACTAGATAGTATACGATTATTCGATACAAATTTGGGGAACATTTAAGAGAGAGAACGCCTGGATGCAGTCCTTCCCAAAATCCTGCATTTTACAGAAGTTAATTCAGAGTTTCTTCGGATCCACCCAAAATATATTACTCACCAGCATTCCTGGTGTGCTGCCTCTTCTCATAGGAGAGTTTGTAAGAAAGAAAAAAAAAAAAAAGATTCAGCATTAAGTTACAAGCATCAACAAATGAATCTAAAGAGATTGAAAGATGCACGTGCGGCAAGAGTGGAAGTGTTTGGAAACAAGAGAGTATCCAATGCCTGTTCTCTAATTAGGTATTGATGCGTGGGTCTCCTGAATGCAAGTTGTGCTACAGCATATACTGGCTGCGAGCTGGGCCTTAGAAATTTGAGAGCGCAATTACCGAGCATCCTGCAGCTGCTTCCTCGTGTCAGTCAGAGCTTCCACATCTCAGCAGGTTTACTTGAATACAGCCGCTACCTTAAAAGGGTCTCTGGTTGCTTTATGAAAGGCAGTAAATTGCTTGTGTGAGAGTGGTCCTCGTTAATGCGGCAGCGTGGTCCAAGGTCAAGGGGACCAGGCTGCTTTCTGCCACAACCACCTGCGAGCTGTGATTCGAGTCCAGCCTTCCCAGGAGCAGCTCTGGAGCCCCACTTCACGTCCCTTTCCCCCGGAGGTGAGGTGTGGACTTCCATTGCCCGGGCCGTTGAGAATGGGACTACTAGATGCATGCATGAAAGGAACTGGCATTGATCTGGTGAAGAAAGGATGACAACTTCCCCTGGGACTCAAGACTGTGACCCTTTCTATACGGCTGTGCTGATGATCACATGGTGCTATAGAAGTGATGTCCTAAATCATCAATCTCATTCACTTGGCATGACACCAATGACTTATAACCTGTGTTTTATAAGCGCTTCTGTAATTTTTTTCCTCATTTGAGGAGATACCACTGGCATAAATGAGGCATTTCTCTTTTCTGTGTGCCTCCTGGCTTGCTTCACGCTTGTGGCTCTATTACACAGTGGTACTGCATTGGAAGAGAGATTAAAATCCCCCTTTAATCACACTTCATGTCTCCTGTTGATGCACTTACTCCTCACAGCAATTGCTGTTCCATTATTAAGCTCATGGTGTGGAAAAGGGTAAAGGTGATTCCACTATTTCTAAAGGGAAATAAGAATCACCTGTTTCTAAAGGGAATATCAACAAGTACTGAATGAATTTGATGGGGAATATCAGGTCAGCAAGGAAAATCTTCACGAAAGAAGGAAGAATGGAGTTCAAATGAAACACCTCACAGACACCAGCTAATTCCCATGGAATTCCCATTATTTATTGCACTAATCCTGACAGAACTTATATTGCACTCTCATTAAACTTATTTTCCATGTGCTCTTAAAAAATAAGGATTTGACCAAGGTAGCAGTCTGTCCCAGAGCAGAGAACTGAATGTAGTCCTGATCCTAATTAAACATTACTGCATATTTCTGTCTGGACATCTAAAACCATAGAATTTTGTGGTGGACTTTAAATAGACACCTGCTTAAAAATAACCAGATGCAAAATGCAGCTTGCGAGGAGCAAAAGGTAACAAGCTGGTAAGTAGTAAAAGGAAGATTAATATTAAAGGAGGGTAATCTGATGACAAAAAGGTAGAGAGATTTAGTGGTTGTGGGGTGGGGTTTTCATTCTTGGTTTGCTTGTTTTTTCTTCTGTCAGAACATTTGAACAGTGTTTGAAAATCATGGCTAATCACCAGCCACGGTATGTGAATTTTGTCTAGTATGGTGAAAAAGTGGATCAGTCTGACAAACCAAGTCAAATGTTTTAGATCCTCTGAACTTGGTTTATACTTACCGTAGTCCAAGTGGGAAAAGCATCTGAAACAATGCAAGTCATTGCCAGTTACATTTAAAACAGGAGGCAAAAGAAAGATGTAGAAAACTGAAGACCAGTCAAAAGGCCAGTCAACCCAAAATTCCTGGTAAAGATATTCAGTCTATAGATGCATATAAATAAATAAAAAGTAAATCAATAAAAGAGGAGGGGCAGCAATTGTTGGGGCCACAGCTGGATGTGAAACCAAACTCAAAGCTTTTACAGTGGTTCACCATGAGAGGGTCAATGCGTGGTAGAGACCAAGTTTTAAATAACATAAGGACAAAGTCTAACTCACTTCTTTCATTCATATCACTTAATGAAAAACAAGATGCTAGATAGGTTCTGTGGAACTGTTGGTATGTCACATACAAAGAATATTAAATGCCAGATGGTGCAGTTCTGTCTGGTTTTAAAAGTTAAAAAAAAAAAAAAGTAAGTATTTCCAGTATTTACTTTGAAGTAGTAATGTTTTTTGCCAAAGTGATTTTTCTTGGTAAGCTAGTGTCTTCAGTAATGGTCTGACTCACAGATACTTCTAGATGCTTAAACTTGGACAAGGTTACCAACGCTTTGGAGGACGAGGTTAGAATTAAATATTTTTCTCAGACTGGAAGAAACGGTTAGACCTGTTACAATGCTAAACCACAGCCCTGTGTAACAGGTTTGGGGATTCTTTTTTCTTGCCATTTTTAACTTCTCTCATGCACTGGAGGCTTACCACAGATACGTACTGGCAATGAATGATGGGCTATGCCAGTACCTTTTAGTGGTGCTGTGTCCTGGTAACACGCCCAGGGCTACGCTGATCACAACATGTATTTTCTCCTGTGATAGACTGACGGGGACTACTGGGATTTAACGCACTCCTCTGCTGTGCAGAACACGGCTCGCTTCCAAGAACTGCTTGGCAATTTTTATCTAGAAAATCTGTCACTGATTGGGGGTTTTAGAGCCCAGCCATGGCCCACGGTGGCCCCAGCTCCTCCTTTGGCTTTCCTGGTGGTTTTCTGTGGTAGGGCTGTAACCTACTGCAGGATGTTAAAAAGTGGCACTGCTGAATTTCTGGAAGGAGGTACAGACAAAGGGGGGATAGCCTAGAGGGAACCCATAGAAACAAACACTGAAAAGCATGACCTGATAAAGAAAAAATAAAACTGAAAGAAATGCGTGCATTTTATCTCTAAGAGAGGATGGAGGCAGGGACACCCAGGATGAGTCCTCTTAGTAACAAATTTGCACATTGGAGGAAGGTAAAAAACAGTAGGACTATTTTTTCATATACCTCAAAGATGGGAAAAGTAATGAAACTTGGGAAATCTCCTTTTTGTTTGTTTGCCATTTCTGTCTAACTTGTATTACCCTTGCTGTGATTTGATCTTGGAAACAGTAGTTAAAACTGTGGAATTGTTTAATAGGCAGGTTGCAGTTTCTCCATTACCAGAGGCTTTAAAGAAAAGATTAAGCTGGGAATGTGTCGGGTAGAGCTGATTCGGTTGGGGCGTCTTTCCCTGCTCTTTTCCATGATGCAATCTCCACCCAATACAGTGATAAGTCTTCTGTCTTTATGGGGAACACCTCACAGTCTTGTCTACCGTGTGTAAAAAAAAAAAAAAAGACACATATCAACCTATAAAAGAGCTGTCTTCTGAAGCTGCCTGAAGGTTACTGGATTGGGATCTGCTATTGAGGTGGACAGAAAATTTTAAGACTGTTGTTGAAAGTCAGCACTATACAGAGATTGTGGCAACTGGATGTAAAAGTGTTTCTAATGTGATGATACGGACTTTCTCTGCTAGAAACCTTACTGTAAAAATCTGATTATTAATGGTCCTGCAGTTGTGTTAATAGGGTATACACTGCACTAAACAGGACAGCCTGAAGAGTAAGAACTCAAATATTTTTTTACTACCTAGCTTGTTTTTATATTTTTGCAAGGAAACAAAAGCATACAGTGTGTTGTCCTCTAACGTGGTTATGGGCCATGAAGACAGTTCCAAAGAAATGTCTCCTCCTTTTGAAACTCCTTATCAGCACGGTTTTTTTAAAAACAGAAAGCTTTTCTGTATTTTGTTTATTAGAGACAGAGGATTCAAGTTTATGAGTTTCCTTCCCTTTAATTTAATTGAAAGTTCACAGCACTTGCCCCAGTTCCTTCCAAGAGTCTGGTACAAATCCTTCTGTACGCCGAAGAAACGTCGGAAGTGCTGGAATCACAGACCTTTTAATCCTTTAAACAACAGAAAATTGTTTTGAATCTCGTTTCCGCTTCAGGAGGGCTGGAATTTCTGATACTACAAAAGAAAATGCCCAAGCTTGCCTACAGACAGCTGATGCCTGAAGCATCTCATGCGCTCGGCGTAACCGTGTGCAGAATGGCTGCCTCGCAAGGGATGGATTCACAAACTTGCACGTGGTTCTGAGCTGTTCCGTGACGCTAATCAAAGAAAACCACAAGTATTGGGAAACTACAGAAATCTCAATAACAGAAGTTTTATTTTGGGCTAGTTCAGCCAATAGAACAGTGTTTAATTAGATTTAAAAGTATGAGGTAAAATACCTTAGAAAACTGATTTGAGAAAACAGATTGTGCCTGTTTGCAGTTCAGATTGGAGATAAAGGTCTTAAGAAATAAGCACAGGTTGCGTCTGTGTAGTGTGAGGCTGTGTGTTTTGCTGCAACGCTGACTTTTAGCGCTCTCGCTCCCAGAACAAAAAGGCTGTGAGATCTGTAGACCTAAATTTGTGCCAGAACTATTTCTCATTTAACTCTGTGGCAGGAACTTTAATGCCAAATCAAGAATCAAGTCCAGTCTCTTAGTCATGCTTAACTTTTATATAGGAGCAGAGATGTGATGTCCTCTGTCCTTCCCCAGCCAGTATAAACTAAGTATTGCTCTGGGTCCCGTCTGCTCTGTGGTAGCTCCTTTCACAGGTGGGTCAGTCTTGTGTTACTGGGTTATCTGATAGCTGGCAGACACTGAATTCAAGTTCATGAATCCATGGCTTGGGTGTCTCTCGTGCCCACTGTTGCGTTGTGGTAGTCTGCATCAGCAAAGGATTTGGGGTTTCGGATACGTTCAAGCGCTTTGTGCTGTGAAGGTCAGTCAATTTAAAGTACTTTGTCACGCAGCAAAGTTTTGGTACCTGAAGAATTCTACCTATAGTATTCTCTTTATTGGCAGAACAGTGGATTCCTGGTTACTGGCCTTTAAAAAAAGACGCATTTATTTAATGTTATTTTTATGTTCTTTCACTCCTTTGTGGCTGCCATACATAGATCAGTAAGGCAATAAATCTAGCAATTTAAAAAAAAAAAAAGAGAGAGAACTGAGACAATCTTTCAGCATATCTTGGTGGAAGACATGCATCGTTAGAGTTCCACAGCGTGGTGCTCACTCTTTCATTAAGCTCCCACTTCGTAAGTATCTGAAGCTAGAATTCTTCATTTAGTGCTTGTTTTGGCTTGACCGAGTCTTAAGACTGCTGTCTTACATATGGTTTTAACACAAGTAATCCTTGTGTGGTAGATGGATGTATAGGCTTAGGTCAGTAGTTTAGTATGAATGTACACACTACCTACCATAAATCTGGACAGTTAAAATACACATACAGTGAAATTCTGTGGTGGTTTTCATTGTAGGAATGAAACATACTGTTTCCTTTTAGGATTTAGAGTTCCTTGCTTGGTCTTGTTCAGACATTTTAAAAATGAATGGTAATTCATGGAAGAACAATGTTTCTACTTCTAACTAGGCAGGAATTCCGATCTACTGTTTGGGGAGGGAATCAGTAAAAATCTGGAAAGCTGTTATCAAAACAGTGAAGTCCGAAGCAAATGGATTAAAGGCCTTTTGAGTTGTGTTGGCACTCTTTCCTTTTTGAGAAGGTTTTTAGACTAACAGCTTGAGCTACATAAACTTGAAATTTTTCTCAAGTGTTTGTTTATGTGAATTGCTTTCTAATGAGGTCATAGCTGTTTTCCCGGACACAGTGGTATTTCCTCCTCTCACTTTTTTTTTTTTTTTTAAATGCTGCTTTCTACATTATGCCTTGAAGACAGAACAGGCATATAAAAATCAAACATTGCTCAGGATACTTCCAAGTTTCAGCTCTAATGCTTTACAATCATATTAAATGACTCGAGGCTGGAGCTCAATGTAAGTCTATGAGGAAAGAAATACTAGAGTCCCCAAAATGCTTTAGAGTTCTAAAGAAAACCTGTTTCATTGTCAAGAGTAACTCAGATAAAAAATTTTTAGCCCCAGAGTAAGAGGATTGGGGTGGGTGGAAAGGAATCTTCTCTCTGTGAGATTAAGCACTAACCAAAAAAGAAAAATCACCTGACTACAAAGTGTGGTTTTCAGTTTTCAACCTTATGTGGCTGGGCATTACACATGTAAGTAAGTAGATAGTCTTTTGCATGTATTCTACAGAAATCAGCAACACAGGCAATTTCCCTTTCTTTCCTTTGCTATATTTAGATTAGATGTAATGAAATGTGGTTTCATCTACAGTTTGGTAATGTTTTTAATTTTGACCTTATTGCTGAAATAAATAGCTTCCTGTTTGTAGAACCTCTGGCTTTTAAGACTGCTAGATTCGCAGCTTCTGAAAAAATACATCTGTTTACTAGATACTCTTTTACTTCAGGTAGCTGTTTTCAGGTATCTTGGGCTAGTGTCATAGAAGGCCAAAAAGTTTATTTTAGAGTGGGGAAGAGGGAGAAGGCTTAAGTCATTGAGTAATGTAGTGATGAAAATGTGAAGTCATGATTTCCTAATGACTAATGTGGTGTATTATAGTTGAACAAAAATTTGGAGTATTTCTTCTACGGTGTCTTGAGTCACAACGATTCAGCCCGGAGCTGTGGAGCTGCATGGTGGGGTGTGTGTGTGTCAGGCTGGTTGAACAGGATACGCTCTGCTGGCAGTAGGTGGTGGAGGTTCATCTGCTTCATAATCTGGAACCAAACCTCTCTGGTATAAAAAGAAAAGAAAAAAAAAAGTGGTTAAATCTGCAAACTGTTTCATTGTTTTAGTTAGCATCTTTTTTTTTTTTTAATGCTAAAAAAGTAAATAGGCAATGTCCTTCCCAAAATACTTAGGAATTTTCAGAGGCTTTTAGTTTCCCACGAAGTTTGGATTTAATTATACGTTAGGGCTTTGCTGTAGATGGAGGCATACAAGAAATAGTCATCTTGTGTTTCTGAAACACTGAAGTGGTTGCATAAATATTTATTACAATTGAGGTTATTTTCTGTAGGGAGTATAAATGTGAACTGACTAGTACAGCTCCAGGTTGCTTGAACTGGGAAGTATTCAGTTCTGCATAACAGATCATGCAGTCACAAAATACATTTCTAGGGGGGTATTTTAAGCATATCTCTATGGATTGGACAGCTTTGGTGCAATTTATCCACCTGTGTACAGAGTCCTGCAGAAAGGAAGATTACGCTTAACAAACATCAGAAACTCTCCTCTTACAACAGAAAAATCTATTGCTTCGTGTGCTGAAATTTGAAGTAGCTTTTGGCTCATCCAGAATGAGAAATAAGTAACACCTATGAAGAAATACCAGTGCCTTAACCTTCCTTCAGTATTTTAATTTTTAAAATGGAGGCTTTTAACTGTAAATAATTGCTCTGAAAGTAATTTTTAATAGCATTTTATTTTTTTCCATTGTTGAAACAAACAATAAAGTACGCCGTTTTTAAAAATACGTATTTGAGTTTAAAAAATGCAAGAAAAAACAGCTGCCTCTTTATATCCGTTTTTGTCAGTAGCAACATGAGTTTAACTATTTCCCATTTATCAATGTGTGTAAAATACTTTTTTTCAATCTTCTTTCAGAAGTGAAGCCAACTTGCATATTTAACAGCATGGAATATTATGATGGAGACATGTTTCGAATGGATGCTTGTCGTTTCTGTCGGTGCCAAGGTGGAGTCTCTATCTGTTTCTCTGCCCAGTGTGGTGAGCTACACTGCGACAGGTACTATGTGCCAGAAGGAGAGTGCTGCCCAGTGTGTGAAGGTACAGTATCTTTTTAATGCTGTTTGCTTATTAATTCAGCTGCTTTTGTTCATTTGCTTTTCAATGCAAATGAGCAAACAAGCGCTTTATTTTGTTCTCATAAAGTTTGCAGATTCCTCCTTAATTCAGTTTATTTTCACATTTTTGCTGTGTCTGTGCCATCTTGTTTTTTGCAGTGCTTCTCTGATGTTGGCACTCTGCCCTTTTTATATAGAGCTGTTTGGGTTTCCTTTCCCTCCTGCGCCAGAACTTCCTCAGACACGGTCAGGTGTGCAGTACTTTTTTGGGGGCCTTCTTCCCAAAGGACAGAAGAAACTTTTCCCGATTTCTGCACCAGGTATTTGGACAGGTTTCTACAACGCAGCAGTGGTGGCCCTAAGGCACGTTTCCACTGCTTTGCAGGCTGCTTCTTCCAGCCGTGTTCTGTTCGGCTAGAGCAACGCATACACCGACTCCCCTCTACAGTTACGGCAAAGAACTGGGGCAGTAATCGGACTTTGATGTTTTTCTCTTCCTCCTTTGCCCTGTTTGACAGCCGCCTTCTCTGGTTGCTGGGCCTGCAGTCCTCCTGAAAAGGATTCTGTGGGAAATTTCATGTTGACCCTCTTGCTTACGCTAGAAAATATTTGACACCTCTTCCACTAGAATGCAACCAGGATTCCAGCAGAGGGAGGTGGGGCTGGTGCTCTGCACTTGGGTCTTGCCCCAGTGCGGGTCACGACATAGACAAGGGCCTGTGAAGTGCTCCTGGTGCCTGGGTTTAAAGGTGAACGTAGGAATGACTTCCCAATAAGCAAAATAAGCTGGAAACCTCAAATCTCTTCCTAAGAGGAGAGGAATCTGATTATTAACATCACTTTCAGACACTTCGTAGTGTACTTGATTTCAGTGTTCCTCTAGTTCCTTGCAGGAGCAAATAAGCCAAATGGTCCATTTTAGCTGTGCTCCATTCAAACACAGAATTATGAAGTAAAGAACCTCGTAAAAATTAGTCTAAAAGAGGCAGCTATAAGAGTTTTACCTTCTCAGTCAGCACAGGATCTAGTGAGAGATAGTGTTTTGGTGGCTTGTTTTGTTACAAACTATTGCAAACTTCTTCAGAGATTTAAAAAAAACCCAGAATCTGGATAATGAAATATCAGAGTGGGTAAATTCAGAAGTAGGAAGTAATTCTTTAAAGAGTATTTGTATTTTTATATATTTTAGTGTATCATTTCATATCAGATAGGTTGATACATGGTGTTCACATGTTGAGAAGTTGAAACACAAATGCTGTAGGCTTAAATATTCTAAAGAGATAGCAGTCCATGTTTGCCCTGTGTTTAAGATCTGGTCCAGATATTCATTGCTCACTATAGTTGGAGACAGGATGCTGGACTTCTTGGTCTTTCCTGGTACAGTTGTGCCTATGCTTTTAAGAGCCTTCAAGCTGTGGGGGGAAAAAAAGATTCAGTGTTATAGCATCATTTAATGACAGAATGAAAAAATTTAGAGAAGGCAGGTCTAATGTGGTGAAACCCTTACTGAGGAAGTGCAGATCCACTCCTGAAGAAATTGCTATATGCGCTGCTGACTTCATAGAATATGTGAAATTGGTTGTTTTTTCCTGTAATTATTACTTTTTTACTTACGTGAATATTCTGAGATTGGCATTATGAAATCATTATGACAATGTGTATAGATACATAAACAGTGCATCATCAGCTCTGTCATACTGAGATGTAGATGCTGATTTTCCACATTGGACTTACAGTTCTAGATATGTCTGTCATCCTCTTTGGTGATTTAAATACTCAACTATCTTATGATTTATCAATAAATTGCTCTGCCATATCATCATACAGTGTAAAAAGTTGATTCTTCATTTTTGCAGCCTCTGAATCGGACTATCAAGAAAACCTGTTAACATTTCATTTTGGGTTTGATGAGTTGGTATCTGTTAGGCCTGCAGTAGGAATTTCTTCTTAAGGCAGGTCCTTAGTAGATAGAATAAAATGGATAATGACTTCTAATTATCGAGTACAATCTACTTTTTCGCATAATGGCTGTGGTTTAATTTCTGCTCAGCTGAGATGCCAATTTACACAGTCTTTTATCAAATCATCCAGCACTGCTTGACTTGCTTATTTCTGTTGCATGCTTTTCTGATAGGGCTTGTAGCACTAAATCAAGCCAGCAGGTCGAGGGAGGGGATTCTGCCCGTCTATTCCGCTCTGGTGAGACCCCACCGGGGGTCCTGCGTCCAGCCCTGGAGCCCTCAGCACAGGAAAGACATGGACCTGTTGGAACAGGTCCAGAGGAGAGCCACGAAAATGGTCAGAGGGCTGGAACACCTCTCCTGTGAAGAAAGGCTGAGAGAGTTGGAGTTGTTCAGCCTGGAGAAGGGAAGGGTCCGGGGAGACCTTATTATGGCCTTTCAGTACTTAAAGGGGGCTTATATGGAAAGATGGAGACAAACTTTTTACAGGGCCTGTAGCGATAGGACAAGGGGTAATGGTTTTAAATTAAAAGAGGGTAGATTTAGACTAGACGTAAGGAAGAAATGTTTCACAATGAGGATGGTGAACCACTGGCACCAGTTGCCCAGAGAGGTGGTAGATGTCCCATCCCTGGAGACATTCAAGGTCAGGGTGGTCGGGGCTCTGAGCAGCCCGATCCAATTGCAGATGTCCCTGCTCATTGCAGGGGGGTTGGACGAGGTGACTTCTAAAGGTCTCTTACAACCCGAACTAGTCTATGATTCTATGATCAAGGAAGTCTGATTTCTCACTTCTGGATGATTGGATAATAAGATATATGTTGTTTATTTTCCTGGTTCCTTTAAAAAGAAAAAAGAAAGCTCTGATTGTCTTTCTGAATAACTCATGTTATGTTAGGTGATGCCTAAATTGGTAAGGTAAGTCTTTTAAACGGGCAGAATGTATGTGCAGCAGTCCACCCATTCACGCTTTTCCAGTTGGTGAAGAGGTGGCATTTTTTTTTGTACCTGTTCTCTTTCTGTTTGATTATTTTATGACTGATTTTCAAGGTGATTAATTTTTTCCTACTAATGTTTTCTTGATGATAGAAATATAAAGAAATATAATGCGTTCTTCTTTTCTGCAATAATTTTAAATGGCAAATGGTAGATTTCCTGTGCATTGTTCAGTACAGGCACAAGCCCTTCTTGCCTTAGCTCCAGGAAGAATTTTTTCTCAAAGTCCTGTAGGATTCCCCAGCATTAGGAAATGTAATTTGCTGGACTCAATTTATAGCTTTAAATACTACTGACCTTTCAAGAGTACCAGGAACTTTGTGCTTTGACTGACATAAAAGACTATTGCAAATAACACAAGTCTTATATGGCTTTTCTGTGCTTTCTCTGTATTCCTCTGTCAGTCAGAATCCCATACCTGAGTTGAATGATAAAATTCACTTCATTTGTTTGTGTATGATTTGATTTTGGGCTAGGTCAAAATAGTTAATTGCAGATGCAAGGTAATCCTAAAACAAGAAAGGTGTTAAGTTAAGAGATCAGGAAACATCTTAATTTTTAAGTGTCTTCCCAAACACCTGTGTTTTGTGTTGGCTTAACCCATTTTGCTAAAACTGGGACTATCACTAAAACTCAGGATGGGAGTGAATGCCAGGTAGAGGTGGAAGTTGTGCGCAGTTTCACTGTGAATCTTCACAGTTAGCATATACAGAGTCACATTATTTATTGTCGTGAAACATGATGAGAAATCTTACGTAAAGTATATCCCCCAAACCTCTGTTATGTAAATACCCCGGTCTTAATTTGATGGCTAACAGGTAAATGGGCCCTGTAGCTTTTAACGGTGAAAAGCTCCAACTGAAAAATGAAATTGAAAACTGAGCTAGCTAATCTGTGCAGGAAAACTAGTACATCTCCAAATCTGTGATGAGATGTAGCCTGAGGAAGACTCCTTGTTCCAGCAGGAAATGTGCCAGAGGTCTCATCTATAAAAGTGTGGTGCGATGCTGACAGGAGTTTTTCCGGCGGTTCAGTGAGGTGTTTTCAGTTCCCCTCAGACTTGTTAAGTTGGTACAAAAAATGTATCAATAGAGCTAAGATCAATTTTGTTTTGAAGAATAAAATCAGCAAATCCAAAAATTAAGCCTGTTAAAATACATGACTCAGCCATTTGTAGATCCATTTTCCATTCTAGATCTGCTTGTTGCATACAAAATTTGAGGTGAAATAGTTATAAATATCTGAATTTATGAATGTTCAGTAGAAGTTGACATAACTTTTTCAGCAGTAGATTTCAGTATTGAAATACCTACATTGTTACCTGTCGTCTTTTATCACTGTATACCACAGTGTGGTTCTTTTAAGCTTTGATAGTGGCTGCACTTAACCCTTTCAAAGTAATGTGAAATCACGGTATATATGTTATTCATATATAAAGTTTAGGCATAAAAGGGAAGATAAAACTAACTGTTCTCTCGCAATTCCTCTCATTTCAGACCCAGTTTACCCAGTAAATAACCCTGCTGGCTGCTATGCCAACGGTCAGATCCAGGCTCATGGAGACCGCTGGCGAGAGGACGACTGTACTTTCTGCCAGTGCATCAACGGAGACCCGCACTGCGTTGCAACGGCCTGCGGGCAGAGCTGTCTAAATCCCGTTAAAGTCCCTGGGGAGTGCTGCCCAGTTTGTGAAGGTAAGATTGGTGTTTCCTCTATTATGGTTCAGTACGTCATGGCTGCTGCTTACCTGGTAATTCCTGGTTTACTTTAAAATTTGGGAGGGTTGAGGTTACTGGTACAGCATTGCCTGTGACTGAATAAACTAGTGAGGGTGGAAAAAATAAGCGTGGTCTAACTACACCTGTATATGGCAATGCACAATGCTCTCTCGGCCCAGAAGAGTGTAGTAAGAGGTCATTTAAGGTCAGCATTGTTCACTGATTTTACTCTTGGTTGTTCTTTTCCCTCCAGTGAGAGAAGGATAGACAAATGTCTCTGTTTTCCTGTTCAAGACTGGAGAAAATGGATGAGACATAATTGAATTAAATGCTTATCTATATCTGACTGAGATAATTATGATGAACCACGGGAAGCAAACACAGGGTAGCGCATAGGCTTCCTTCATTCATTACTAAAGGTTGCAACACAGCCAAGCTGGTGCTTCATTAACAGGCACACTAATGCCTGTATGGTACTTTCAGGACACAAGTTAGCTCGTCTGGACTAGGTTAGAGGTAATTCTGGGCTATAACAGTTTTAGTGTTAGAAGCAGAAGTAGCTGGCAACTGCTCAAGTCCATAAAAAGTTGTTTTGCTGTTGGGGCGCAGGGAGGGGAGGGGACATGTTAACGTATACTTATGACACAAATTATGTCACATAGATCGAGACTGACAAAATAGCACCATGGAATCAATAGTCAGATGAGATTCTTGTGTCACCTTAATTATATTTTCTCAGAAAATAATCTAACCTGTTATTTTGTTTGTCATGTTAGCTGTTGTATGATGTACACTTAATTGTAGTCATCTGGTTTTGAGTGTGTCATCTGGAGGACAGTAATACTGAATTGTATTTTGAGCAACTTCCTAAATTTTAAGCTTAAAAGCGTTACATTTGACTTGGTGTTTCTTTGATAGTACATACTGCCAAGTAAACAATCAAGGGGTAATGAAATTACGTAAGTAATGGAACCAGCAATTAGTTGAAGTAGTTTTAGTTCATGCTGGGAAGAGATTTGAGCATACTCTGGTACCAGTGGTCAGAGGATACCTGAAAACACAGTTGAATCTTCTTTCTTCTCTTCCCTCCTCCACAGCAAACCAACCCAAGCAAAACAGATCATTATGGTCCTTAATGCCATGTTGTTTAATCTCAGAAATTTAGATTTGGGAATACTTCAAGGATCAAAAATCTGGACTGGTAAAACTGAGCAGTGAGTGCAGATAATAGGACCCAAGATATATATAAAAAAAGTCATTTTCAAGAAGCAGCTTCAGATGACTTTATGAGAAATTACTTCAGCATGTGAGACTTAACAATTTAGCTTGCAATAATAATAAATAAATAAATCCCTGAGAAATTAATCAGTCAAGGGTACCAGTAAACTTCTTGAAGTTATGTTTTAGGGCATAAAACAAGCTCAAGGCTGTTAAGCCTTGTGATTAGCAGCCTGAATAAAAATATTTACATATATTGGAGATCAAGGTATTACCAAAATGGAAATTTGTTAATTAAGGAGACTTGTTTGTCTTGCTGAATCTGTTAATGTTTTTCTTTGAAAGCCTGCATTAAGAAAATCCCAGAACATTAGGAAAAAATAATAATCTGTTGGATATCTGCATATTGTGTGTTTTTAAATTATTTTTGATAATCAGTGTTTGAGCTGATGGCAGCAGAGACTTGTGCATTAACCAGAGACTTACGGCCCACCTCCAAGGTCAGATAGCACCATGTGTCATAAAATCTAAATCTCAGATTAATAGTGTTTGTTTTAACTTGGAGTTTGATGCATGGGTAGAAAAAAGTACTGTGTACTTTGTTTGCAATACAGCTATTGCTTGCTAACCCACTAGGCAAAGGACTACTTAGATCTCTGTTCTCTGGTTTTCTCCTTGTAGTAGGACTGAACTGGGGAAGTATGTATGCCATGGGAAGACAGGCTTTAAAACATTGCTTCCTTTGCACATCTTACTGTCCTGAGTTTTGGTTATATAGTTTTAATAACAACATGGTCCTGTCTGAAATATTGTTTTGTTTTTGTGGTCGTTCAGCCAGCTGACATCTCTGTTCTCTTATCCAGGTAGGCTGTGTGGGTTGGTGCTCCTTGCACTTTTTAATTAGCGTCTCACTCATTTTCCTAAGGGACATTCTGTTGACAAGGTTCTGCTTCCAATACCTAGTATGTTGTCAGTGACCTGCAGGGATCAGGGGAGAAGAAAGTCCTGGCTGGGAAGTTGGCTGACAAATCAATCCTTTGATTTTAATGTTACTAATGAAAAAAATGTGCAACATGTTTAGTGAAGATCTACAAGCAATAAAACACATTCCGGGCACAGTTTTTCTTAAGAGAACTTAAGAACCTTCAGTGTCAGCCATATGATGCTTTTCTGCATACTACCCCATTAAATCTGCATATCTGTAGCTTAACCTTACTTTTGCAGTGTAGTGTATGAGCAGAAGCGTCAACTGAATGGAAGCTCAAACATAACTAATGTTGCACTAATAGCTTAAACCTGCTGTCCTGTGCTCTCCAGTCTGTCCTCCTTTTTTGCCATCCTTCTGCATCTCTTACCTCCTGCTGTTCAGCCTGGAAGACCAAAATCCATATCTAGTGTGGGCTAAGTTCTGGGATCACTGACATTATATAGTATCATACTTTCAACTATGCAAGTTATTCCACAAAGGAATTCAAGGCAGAAAGCAGCATAACTTCATGATATGTCCAATAAGTAGGCAAAATTAATGTAAACCTAGTGGGTGATTTTGAGATAGTAATTTACTAGTGATTGTAAGGATAAACACACCTCACTTTACACTTTTCTTTTGAATGGCTTCCAGTTCTCATGCACATCTCAACTCATGCTGTAAAATGTTCAAACCGTAGAGAATATACCATAGTGAAATAATGTTCTGTTTGTAGACCAGTTTAAAATGACTGAGTATAGTAATTCCGACATTGTATTATACAATTTTATCATGAATATACTTTCTGCCGTTACACATATAGTATGTTAGATTTCTTAAGCCGTAGCTCTTACTTTTTGCATGAACAACTTCACTTTTTTGGGACTAGTGCGGAATGTAGGGAACAATTATTTTTCTGCTAGTATCCCAATTATGCTTCAGCTCTAAAGCAGGAAGAAGACTGATGCCTGCTGAAAACTATTATTTTTGTCAATTTAGTTGCTGATGGACCAAGTCAAGCCCATATTTCCATTTAAAAATAGGCCTTAGATGAAAGATAATAAGGCAGACACTTCATGTGCTTATCACTATTTTTTAAGTATGCATTTATTTCTCATCAGACTTCTGTTTACATGTAAAAAAGATGCAGCTTACCAGTGGCCAGGTTCATTTGTGTGAACTTACTTTAAGCATGTCAGCTATTAGCTCTTTAGTATGTGGAACAAAATATTTAGTCAAAGGTGTTTCTATGACTTATTTTGGTTTGAGTGTTGAAGAACAGAGTGATTTGTGGGATATGAAACTGATGGACAAATTCTAATCAAACCTGCCTGTGGATCTGGCATGGCTGAAGCTCATCCAGAGTAAAGGGTTATTAGTATTAGTCACTTCTGACTTACCCTGTTCTGTCGTCCATCTAAATGCTGCTACACCTACAGTTCTGCCAATTCAGTTATTTCCTGGCTGGTTTATAATCAGTTTCAATGAAAGGAAATATCTATTCCCATAGGTAAGTTTGCATTC
>NW_010566689.1:136898-194109 GCF_000687285.1 Phaethon lepturus
GATAAAATTGTTCTTAGATTACATTTTCAAAAAATTTTGCAGTCAGAGAATCAGCTATAATGTACTAGAAACTCTGTGAACACAGGCTTTTGAAATACCAGCACAGTATGTCAGCATACAAATGTGTTCAGTCTGAATTTACTGTGTTCATGGACTGAGCTGGAACGTTCCCACTCCCCCATGAAGAAAATCCTGGTGTTCTCACTATCAGGTGTGAGGACTGTAAAGAGTGAAGTTAAACAGAGATAGCTGTTCACAGCTTTCTAAGTTAGAGATCAAGGAGTAGCAGTGGTGATGTGTAATATTACCGTATGGAATTAATTTGTATCCATTTTCCACAGTAAACTCTTTTAATGCTTCTTCACACGCAGCTGTATACGTATCCATAGTGTATATCCTGTATGTGTATAATGTAGCCCACAGGATACACATTCCAGAGTTGATTGGACAGACAAATTGGTTTGAAATATATAATTTTCTGAATGCTTGTCTGGGGTTTGTTGGACTTGGAGAAGAGGGGAGCTGCATACCCCTTCCATACTTGAATCTTGTCCACTAATGCTGCTGGTGGAAGGGGGAGGGTGAGTGAGGTGCTCAAGATGCTTTATACTGGAGCTCCTGGGGAACACTGGTGGGGAGGAAGAGGCAGGAACATGGGGTGAGTGTATGGAAGACAGGGGTAGGTATGGGTGTAGCACTCCAATACGATGGGTTTGTATGTGGATTTAGTCTTCAAATCTGTGGGCAGCCTTTCCTGAATTGCATTGTAGTTGATATCGACTAGTATCTGTGCTGGGTCCAGCTCTGATGTTTCACTAGCTCAGATTGAAGCTAAATTTACCTCTTCTACAGACAACTATGCTAAAAAGGGCAGCAAGCATCTTGGAGAACAGCGGATGAATTTGTATGCTTGTTTTAAAGGAGAGAGTTGGCAGAAAACTGTTGACCAAATTCAACAAGGCAAAATACAATGCACTACACTTGGAGGAGATTCTTCATGACTCCTGAACCAGAGTAATTGTTAAATAGCAGTTCTCTGGGAGAAATCTGGTGTTTAGAGGGAAAGAAGTTGAACATGGATTAACAGAGCCTCAAAAGGGCAAACACCATGCTGAAATTACGATCGAGAGTACAGTTTGCAAGACCTGAAGTAATCCATTTTGCTTTCTTTCTTATGGGTGGGTATGTCCCTAGCTGACATAAGGAACAAGGACCTACTTTCTGGACACTGATCCTCTGAAAGTGATGCAGGCAGGCTGGAAAGAGTCGGAAGGAGAGCAATGAGCACAGGCCAAGCTTTGTAAAACATGTCCTAGGAAGACACACTGAATAAATTGGGTTGGTTTAACTTAAAGAGAAAAAGATGAAGTTGGAGTGAGAATATACCAGTCTTCAAGTGCCTAAAAGGTTGTTGCAAAGAAAAAGATAGGACAAGAAAGAATGGAATTGAATTGCAACAGGGAAGATGTGTTTCAGAGGAAAGCGGAAAGTTGTTGAGGAAAACAGAACTCCTCCTGTGGCATGTCATGACAAAGATTGTCTTTTTGATGCATTCAGGGCATTGCAGTTTCTATTTTCAGCCTCAGTGAAAGGACATTCGCTGAGGAAATTGCATGTGTAACTGAAAGTAGTAATAGTAATTTATGTGTAGTTTTCAGTGTTTATGCAAGTGATGGCAGTGGCTCACCAACATACAGCGGCTGGGTTTTTTTTAGTAAACACCAAAGTGATCAGAGCCCTTTTGTCAAGACCTCTTGTACAGAATGTCTACTCCCATTGCTTCTTGCCAGTTTTCCAACACAGCAGTGCCTGTGGGTTGTGCTGGGCCAAGGGGTGTGTAGATAAAAGCCCAAGGTGTGAGCAGGGAGCTGGCTAATTGAAGGCGAGTGTGTGTGGTGGGGGAAGGCAGAAAGCAAGGGTTGCTGATAAGGCATGAGGCTAGAGACAGAGGCACCTTGAGACAGTGTAGTGTGGAGGGGAAGACCTTCCTTCATCAGCCTGTCCCCAAACTCAAGCTCTTCAGTCGAAGCAGCTTTTCGAGGCAGGCACCTCATTTCACTGATGAGAGCTGAGAAAAGCAGACCCATCGTGTTCTGTTGATCCAACACAAAGAATTAGTTTTAAGCTTCTGATGGATGCTTCGATATAGCTTCTATAGCTGCTGTAATGACATTGGTCCGTTGGGATTTGCCTTTGTTTGTTTAATGTATTATCTATTTAGTCTATTTTTTCTTTCTTTGTTTTCTAGGCTGTCTTCATTAAAAGCCAAGGCTTAGCTAATCATGCTGGCCCTCTGTGCTTTCCCCACAGTTTTAGAGGCAATGGTTTCTTGCAGCACAAGGAAGTCTCAAAGAGAACCCATTTCTACAGATTTAATGAAAACAGACAGCTAGGTAGAGGGGAGCAAGTGATTTTTCAAGTGCCATAAGGGACTGCAAAATTTTGGCATGCACTCGCACTTCTTTAGACTCAGAGGTTCTTCATGGGAGCTGGTCTGTGCACCTGTCCCATTGGAGGCAACCAGGTCCATTGGCAATCAGGTTTCTGTTAGTACTGCTGCTTACAGAGCTGCTTGCTTCTCTGTTGGGCTAACAACTGTTTATTTTCTAAATAAAATTGGTGTGGTTTAAGTAGCAGTTCCATTTTTAATGAATTTTACCAACAAACAAGTGAATACTGGAGCTTAAAACAGCTATTTAGTGTCAATATGTAATAGCATATGAATAGCACCAAACAAGCTACAGGGATAGAAATAACCCTGTTTCCCTCAGCCCGTCTGCATCTGTGGGCAGCCATCTGCAAATTGGAATAATAGTTGTGTTCACAGGAAGTAAACATTGGGTTGGATAGTATGAAAATACCTGATTTTTTTTTTTTTTTAAACAAGATACTAAATACAAATGCTCAGCATTGGCACTGATGCCAAAAATGTCCTTTATGAAAGTCTATGGTCACTTCTGTTCCTTTGCATCTCCCAGAGGCTCAGGCTATTCACAGGGAAAGCTGCAACCCTGTCCGCTGATACGCGGTATTTGGTTATCTTGCAGTACGTCCTTCTGTGTGAGAGCCCTCAGGTACAGGTGGCAGGGTGCCAGCATCAGCTATGAATGAGAAATTCGGTGTTAAACAAAATCCCCTCAGAGGATTTTCGTGAATAAGGCCCGTATTATTTTGCTGTCATTATGGCTGACACTTTATCGTCACAAAAAGAAATTAACATTTTCATCAATAAAGGGCTCCAAACTCTAGCTGAGATGTAATTCAGTTCAGTTCCTTTAGCGTGTCCAACACTTCATTAAGTAAAAACAGGCGGCAGAGTCCAGTGAAAAGAAATTTGATTCATTCAGGATGAAGTCAGTGGTGGTGAGCAGTGTTCACCGGTGCAGGATTTGGGCCCAGAGATCTCCTTGGAGCGTGAAGTATAAGTTATTGTTGAGCAGCAGCACAGTACCTCTCAACCAGCCTTTTCATCAAAGTCAATTAAGGGATGCAAACGCTGTGCTGTAGAGAATTGGGCTTACGTTTGCCAGATTATGATTTAGTATAGTGGTTTTAGACAAGGCAGCTCAGGCTGTTGAACCACATAATCCAGGGTATAATGAAACCTACTGCCAATGAAAGTCTCTCTGAGTTTAAGAAAGTTGGGAAGACTATGCTAGTATAAAAAAAACCTTTTCCTAATTTTCAATGATTGATTGTTAAGTTCAGTGGAAAACTGCTGGAAGGATAACTACCCAAAGACTCCTGATGAATATATATCTGTGCAGCTAAGGATGTCTCGTTTATAAGGAACCTTATGGATTCTCTAATTAATTCTTTTCAGTGCCTATAGCATTCATTGATTTGCCCCAGATACACGCTAATTTAGTGTGTTTGCTCTATCTTCACCTAATAATGATAACTGAATGGCCTTCTTACCTGTTTGGACATTTTTTTGATAGGCAGGCTTAATTGATTCTGCTTTAATAAAGGTGATTATTTCTTAGTGTCACTCCATCTAAAATTGTCAAAAAAGTCTCATCAGTATTAAAATATATTTAAAGGGTATACATGCCTGTCAAACCAAAACCTGGAAGAATCGATTACAACAGACAAACGTTTTTAACCTTGCATCTTGGGAGTGGAAGGTTTGGGAGTATTTTGATTGCATCACTATAAAAAAACCAAACAAACAACAAACCATGCAGCTTTGTTTTTTCTTCAGTTTGCAACAATAAAAGTCTTGGATTATAATAGTTACTTTTGAGGAAAAATACATATTTAAGTAGTTTAAGGTAGACAGTATGAGTGAAATTTGAAACAAAAGCCTGCCAAACTGAACTATGTGTTTGGAAGTATTGGTGAATGTATTTTCAGAGTTATTGGTGACGTTAGGAAATTATCACGTCTTAAGTCCTTGCTTATAGTTTATAAATAGTTACGTGATGCTGAATCGTTGAAGACTGATAGTTAACACAGATAGCTAAATGCTGGGGAAAAAAATCCTGCAAGGCATTAGATATTTCAAACCCAGGAAGGAAATTCTCTTGCCCGGGACTGATATTTTTCATGTAATGAACTGGAGGGGCGGAGAAGGCTGGAATGAGAACTATGAGGATGGAAAACATTTAGTCACTCTTGGAATGATATGAATGTTTTTACAGGAAGCTTAAGTAAACACACATGCTGCTGCTTAGTAGGCTGCAGTTAACTTTTCTGGACAGCAGACAAAATTCAAACGAGTATGCAGACTCAACTGAAAGGCTGTTGAGCAGCACACCCTTCAGGACCAGATTTTAGCCAGTTATCATGTAAAGCATTAGGCAATCAGTTAGACTGCTGTTCACTTTTTTTTCTTAATTTTTATAGTAAATGCTTGAATGCACCGATGCTTTATTTCTTTAAGTCAGTTGGTGCTGGTTTCGTAGGATTAGAACATCTTAATGTTTTTAGAGATAGTTTGTGTTATAAAATAGTACAGAAGAGGGAGCTATTTCACTTTCCCCTATCACAGACATGTTCTTTATTATTGATGTTACAGGTTTTTCTCCATGTGTAGAACATGATTTTGACTCGTTTTTTGTTCCTTTCCCAGAAAAGGTTTTCGTTTCATGCTGATGATGAGATGTTAAGCTTTCTAGAATCCTCATCTGTTGAGCTTGTTCTTTGTACATGGCTAACACTTTCTGCAAATATCCCAAGACCAATCACTGCAGAATTTAAATGTGCTGTTATTTTATATGACTTGTTCTCTTGGTGGTTAAAAATAATTGTAAATTAAATCTGTAAACTTCAGAGAGTTATTGCACTCAGCCACAAATTCAAGAAGTAAGACCTTTATACAATGTTTCTTACTGTTGTCCCTCCTAAAAAAAAACAAACCAAACAAACAACAAGCACAACAAAACCCAACACACACACCCGTAGTTAATTATTGTTAAAAGTTTTGGAAGTATCAATGGGCAGAACTTGGAATTACTTTATTTGTTTTCCCATTTATACTGAAAAGGGGGTTCTTTTATCATCAACACTTCTGGTCTGAAGTTAGGGAGAACATACATAGCGGTGCTCACAGGTGGGTGTTGAGTTTCCCCTGTGCTACTCACTGAAAATGTGTTTCCATGTTCCAGCCTTTTTAATAATATGCACAAGGAATTAATCTCTTTTATCTGACTGTAGACTGGTTCACATCAACAAAATGGGAATATGAAAGAGGAGGCTGAGCAGCTGTAGCGCTGAGCAATGACGGTTACAATCCCTCTTCTCATTCTACAGTTGTAACAACACAGTCTTCACGCTTAAGTTTGCGGTTATTTTTAGGCCTGGTGACTGCATTGTGCTGTGTAACAGTTACCTTGGTGTGTTTGAAAAGTTCATGTGTTACTGTTGGTACGAACTTTTATGTTGAAATTATCTGGATTGTAATTTAGCCTTTTAGAAGTACAAATGCTTTTTTGCACGCATCTCAAGGCCTTGTCCCAGTGAAGTTTTGAGCATTTTGAAGGATGGAGGTCCCACAACCTCTCTACGACTCTGTCGTAGTTTAACCACCCATGTGGTTTAAAAGAAAGAACAAAAAGAACTTGCATCAAGCTGTAATTTCCCGTGTTCACACTTGTGTTCGTTGCCTCTCATCCTGGCCTGGGAGCACCTCCAAGATGAGCTAGGCCTTGTCATCTTTGTACCCTCCCTTTAGGCAGTGGCAGACAGCAGTAGGATGGCCCCCTCGCCCTCCTTCTCCAGGCTGAGCAAGCCCCGGTCCCTCAGCCCCTCCTCGTACGCCCGCTGCTCCAGCCCCTGACCCGCGCGGTGGCCTGTGCTGGGCTCACTCGGGTGTGTCAGTGTTTCGCTCCTGCTGAGGAGCCCAAAGCTGGACACCACGCCTGCTGTGGGCTCGCAAGTGCTGGATAGAGGGGAAGCATCATGTCCCTGCACCTGCAGGCTGTGCTCCTGCTGATACGGGTCCCTCTTGTCCTTCACGCAAACCAAAACTAAATGCTTGGCGCTCTCCTAATGCGTGCGGCTTTGCCCGTAGTCCGGTCAAGTGGAGTCACTCTTTGTTTTCTGGTACAAATTCAAGGGCCAGAGTTCATATTTTGAACAGTTAAGGGTATGGTGGGAAGATGGGTCTAATTTTCCATTCTGGTGCTATCCTTAGAGGGGTTTTTTTGTTTGTTTTCTTTTACATTAACTAAAGAATTATGTAAATGAAATCTCCAAAGTTAGAAGGAAAAATGAAATCCTGAGTGGTTAATTTTTAATGTTCAGATAAACAATAGAAGTCAGCAAGATTGCAATAAATTGTCTCTGATTTTTTTGTTTGTTTTGATTTGTTTTATTTTCTAGGGCTTCAGCAATCAATGGTAAATTTTAGTTTTCCTTCTCATCTTTTTCATAATTTTAATTGGTCAAACACTGTGTATAATATAAATCTAATCCTAAGAAACTCTTTTTTCCCTGGTCTCACTGAAACATGGATGCATCAGTTTCTCTCCATTTCTGAGTATTTCAGCTGAGCATTATCGTAAGACCTCAGTCCTCATCCATGTATAACAAGATCTGTGTATGATGGACAGATCAACCATCCTGTGTTCTTGTGTGTGTATATGTGTAATAATTCACTTTTTCAACAGAAGAAGACTTCTGCTGTTTGTAATACAAGGTGTGTCACATCACTCATAGGAGAAATGGAAGGTCTCAAAAACCAGGAAATTGTAGAAGAGAGAGGCCTGGGGATTGGTTTTGTTCATATTACGGAAGTATCCTGGACAGAATACCAGTGAAAATACGGTCTTATTCCACCTTGCTAACTTTTTTTTTCTTCTTGTGCTGCTCCAGGTTTTTGTGTTGGTGTTGCTAATGTAGGCTCTCTCTCTTCAAGCTGGGATGAACGAGATTCAGGGTTTTGGTCACTATTTTTCAGTGGACCAGTCAGACTGACGGACCACCAGTGGCTGAAATATCACTGTGGATTTCAAAAACTTTGATGTTATTTTTAAGTAAATGGCAGTATAAAAAATTAATTCAAAGATTATTTTTCTTTAATCAACTTCCCAGCTGGCAAATTAATTATCCTCTGCACTGAAGTTCAGCATAGATAGTATCAGGCTCAGAGAGAGTATATGGAAACAAGATGTTTTAATAGAAACCTGCAGTTAACCTTGTATATCAGCACTTGACATCAGCAAAATCCGTGCTCAATTAAAAAACCCATTGTTTTCATCCAAACTCCTCAATCCCCTTCTCTTTATTTTCTTCTCTCTTTCTTTCTGTGGTATAGCTTATTGTTGTAAAGCCCACAGACAGAAACAGCACCCGTTTTTCCCACCCATTGTCTGCGCATTTGTGCACTGGATCTTTCTTCAGCCGTTTCTACCAAGAGCAGCAGCGAAAGCCTAGGTCAGATCGTGCGGTGGTACATGCTTTTTCAGGCTTAGCTACTGCTTGCCTATTCAAATAGCCAGAAGCCTGGCAGAGCAGAGCTGGCTTTATTTGTTGAGTCTTGTCTAGTGAAGTGAAAAGGGCTGATATTTTTTTCTTTTTTTTTCTGGCTGCATTTTTGCACATGTGGGGGTAGGGAATGAAATTATTTCTTTTGTCCTCTACTTGCAGCTCACTGAGAAGCAGGCATGCATATAAAATTACTGTATCTCAGGGCTTACCTTTAGGGACAGAAGGGAGAAAAAACAGATTTGTAAGCTTGTGTGGAAACACCGAGGATGTTGAGAGCGGACGCAAAAGTGGGAGGTAACAGAATAATAAACACAACAAATAGAAAACTAACAAAAACCTTTCAAATTTAATATAATTACAGTTTAATTTTGTCCCTTGAAAGAAATACCACATTACTGGATGTATCAAGGGGGAAAAAAAATTGTTGTGTTTGTGTGTCCAAGACACAAGAGCATCAAAACAAAGCAGCATAGCTTTGAAAAATCAGTGCAAAAACATATAACAAAGACCTGCTGGTTTTTTTCCCCTAGATATTAAATTATACCTGCAAACAAAGAGAAGTTATCTTGAGGGGTGAACTTCAGTGATGGGAGGTGAAGCACAATCCTGTTTCTCTCTCTGTTTAGTTTACACCCAAGTGGATCAATGAGTACTAAACTCCATTTCAGCTTTCAGTGAATTTTTGTGGGTTTTTTAAAGTACATATTTTTACCTAACTGTTCTGTACTCAGATGCTAAAGCTACAGTCTCCTTCAGTTCTCCAGCTTGTGTTACTGTCTGCGAACTTTGCTTTGAGTAGCATTAATGATTCATATGATTTGTAGTGGTTTTAACTACCTGTGAGTATAAGCATTACTGTAGCTTTTTTGAAATTCGAAGCATAGGGTTTGGGCTGGCTGGCCAGTAACCTGAATGTATCTTCAGGGTAAGCTGAAGGTTCTGGTCGTTAGTATGTTTAGGGTATTTTGGGTAGAGAATACAGTGAGGTAGGAAGGGAAGTTTTCAGCACCAGATGCTAAAAATCAGTTTGTTCGCAAAGCTAGTTTATATACTTTGAGTACTAAACAGATGGGATTAATTAATGGAGTTTCTGGGATATATAATATTATTGATACATACCAATATGTTCTCGATCCCTAAACTAATGGCTTGTTGAAGTTGCAAATGTTATATATTAGGCATGAATATGATCTAGTCAGTTTACTGAATGAACTTGAAAGCAAATACCAAGAGTTCACGAAGATTAAAAGAAGTCTAGTTTGGGAATCCATGGATTCTAAAATACATTGCTCATTATGGTTACGCTTCCAAGCTACACGTGCAAACTCAGAGCTGTGAAATGAGTAATTTACAGAAATTTTTAAATCTTTTATTTGACTTGCAACCTAGTAATCTATATTAAACTCTTAGAAAAAAAATCACAAGTTTTAATTTCAGTTAGAAGTGCTTTGAGGGTCTACAGACACACAGATGCCATTGTCCAAATTTCTGTTTGCATTTGAACAAAGCTGTTGGTGGTATTTTGTATATCCATAGTGTGTGTGGCTAGTTTCCTACAAAATTTATACAGGCAACAGAATTTAAATGTTATTTTGAAACTTTCAGCAAAGTGAGGAATCTGAACCATGACTTCCAAGATAGAAGTTTGAAGTTTTCTAACTTAACTGTAGTGCCTTTCGTACAGTTTTTCCCTCCAAAATCTGAGCTTAGCTGACCTAATTTAAAAAGGATTAAAAATGTTCATCCATTGTATAAACTGTTGCGAAGGGAAGAGTAGAGCTGGGGAGAAGCTATGAAAGCTGAAAGTTGTGAAAGACAATGAAAGCAGAACAGCATATTCTCGTAATGGGATAATTTTCACTCGACTGGAAGGCATGGGTGCGAAAGCTGCCAGCTGGAGATGGAGGCAATAGGCACAGGAATGTATATTTTGGTTAATAGTGTTTACTCCTAACAACTTAATGTTGAGTAGTATTTCGTCCTCAGCCTGAGAGTAAAGACTAGCTGCCTTTAAGGATGGCAAAATCTGCCTTTCAATGTATTTGGTTTGGGGATGAGGAACGGCAAGATGTGGCCACCTCCAGCCCAACATGAAAATGTGCATGCTGTATAAAACCTGTTATGGTTTATTGCCCTGTTCGTTAGTATACCGTTTCTCCATATTTTCACAATTTATCAATTCATGTATTGGTTCTTTTTTTTTAAACGTAATTGTCTTTTAGTCTTCATTTCTTGAGGTGGAGGAACAGGATAAACCCAAATAATTGAAACGGTGAAACAAAAGCTTACAGTTAGTTCTTTAAAAGTTACGCAATTTGTGTTTCCTGAATGCTTAGTTTAATGTTAATAATTCTCATAACTATAAATCTGTTGATTCTTAGTGCTTGAGTTCTATGAAGAATAAAAGATATTCAGTACAATACTAAATTAATCTCACAGAGCAAAAAGTCAGTCAGGAAAAGATAGGTGTTTCATTACATTCAGGTATGTCCTGTTCTATGATGGTAGTGGTGAGGTTCCTTGTTGTTTTCATAAGTCTTTGGGTATTATTTTATTCTAACAACTTTCTATACTGAAATACGTTAATAATTCTGGCTACCATATGTCTTAAAACAAATTTCATACTCCAATATACTTAAATGGTGTCCAAAAGTAAGTATTATACTGTTCATAAATACCCAATAATTGGCAATAATATCCTCAACTTCAAAAAGCATAATCTGGTACTGCGATATACTGTAAGAAGTGATGTTTTCAATGAATAGACATGTTAAGTGATTTCCAGAGATCTTTCACACACAATGTATCTTACATTACCTTTTGCTATTCAGAGTCTCTTCTGCTTTAAATTTCAGTAAAAGTTATCCTATTCACACAGAGAACGATTTGATCTAGAGTCACATGCATTGCTTTGCAGCTTGGGCGTATCAATCAAACGAGCTTTGGAGAAAGCTCTCTTCAGTTTCTAAAGTAAAAAAGAAAAAAAGTTTTGATTAAATACTTTTCTCCAAAAGTGGGTAAAATAAGTATTTTACATTCAGTTTTAAATTGCATATGCAGGAAAGCTGATTTCATAGTAAGCAAAAAAAAGGTAGTAACTTCTTCCTGTTTCAATATTTCAGAAATTTTATGCAGCTTTATACTGTTTGTGATAAGTGTACATCAGTTGAAAACAAAGTCTGTTTCTTGAATTGTTTCAGAAGTACCAAGAATGTTCATTACTCAGAAACAAAATTAATTAAAAATTATTCTCTTCACTGTTGCATTGTGTATGCCTTTTTGTGAACTTAATTAAAATACTCAAGTAATCTCAAATTTATTTGTTTTATTTTTTCTTACCTTCAGAACCAACATACATCACAATAGGTCCACCCACCTGTGAGATTCTGGTGAACTGCACTTTGACTGAAAAAGACTGTATATATAGTTTCAAACTGGACCAAAACGGTTGCCGCATTTGTCAGTGCAAAACTAGTGAGTATGCAAAAACACAGTGGCTTCTACCTTTTATATCAAGCTGTATATGAAAATGCTAGTACAGATTTTTTTTTTTCCATTCGTAATGTTGATTATACGTTGTGTTCATATGTGTGTGCTTTATAGTTACTCATCTTTAAAGGATAGGTTCCTGATTTCTGACACTGCTTGTTTGCTTGCTTAAAATGTGTTTGGAGAAAAACATAAAATGTCTGACCTCAGGTGAAAGTTAACAGCTAGGAAGAAAAGGTAATAATTTGTGACTTAATATTCACTCAGACTTTGAGAAGACTTCCACATTTCATTTCCCTCTGTATATAAAGAGTTTAAGAGCATCTAGGTTTGTGCACTTCAAAAACTCCTATTGCTAAACAACCTATTTTCAACTTAGCTTTTTCCCCTCAAAACTTAGATTTTGAGGATAAATGCTTGAAAATTGTATGCCTGCAGGGGATATTTGTATACAAACATATCCATCTAAATTTTATTTCTATAGCATATTCTTAGATTTATATTACATATATATATATGAAAAATACTTTAGTTAAGATTTATGCAGGCTTTAACATCTATTTCTTCCCCAAAGAAAATAGTTGTGCCTTGTGAGAACTTTTTGTGTATCAGTGAAGCAGCAAAAATGTACTTTCTGTATGTGTTTCCTTAAGAATTCAATGTTTACAGATGAAATATAAAGCAAGGCCAGGTTGGTTGTTGGAATTGCCCAACAAAGGACACCTGTAGTGTACTAGTCTCAGCTGCAGGACGTATTGCTCTGTCTGCCGACCCAGCCTAGGAGTGAGTTTAAACTCTCTTTGTAACTCTATTGCAGTTCTGCAGCTTCCTTGTAGCCTCTGAGGCTTTCACAACTAAAGTATTACTCCGTTCCTCTTCTTTTGATTTCAGTCCGCCCCTTCTCAGCCACTTTCTAAACCAATATGACTGTTTTAGGGGTCCCCAGTGGAAATGGTAAAAATAAAACTCTTAATTGGTACAAAGTAAAGAATTTTGGGATTGGATTGGTGTCTTGTTTAAGGAGCAAAGAAAAGGGTTTGTCCTGGATCTTTCAACTTTTTCTGGGGCAATATGCATTTTTTTTTTAATTTCCGTAAGGTGAAGGACGAGACATCTTAATAACAAGGAAATACATGGCAAGCAATAATGTCATCGTGGTAATATATAAATAATACCTTTGATTACAAGTTGTATTCATGGCAAGGACAACTTTCTGTAGATTGCATCCAAGCTATCACACACATGCCTTACTTAGTCCTTCCGAAGGACAAAATCAGAAATACTAAGTTCTGCTTTGAACAGTGTAATTTGATTTTTCCTTCTTTTTCTATTGTTGTTAAATTGACTGGGGATTTTGACACAAACAAGAAGATGGACATACTCGGCAAATTTCATCATCTCTGCCTGTGCTTGAAGTCCTTCCCTCCAGTTTGGTGCACAGGAGACCCATCACTCCAAAGGATCATTTCTTTTGTCCTAGAGTACCAGATTGCATGCGTTCACATACCACATCACAGGAAGTATCTGTTCTTGCTTGGAGTGTTTCTGATTAAATAGTGCTTAAGAACCTATTCAAGGCAATTTTTTTCTTGCCAGATTTGCTTGAGATTACTTTCATTTTGCAGTAGCAAATTGCCTAGAGCAAACTTAATAGTCTCATTTGTCTGTCATCTTTTTTTCAGTTAAATAACTTGAATTGTAGGTTGCTCAAAAATCTTCCCAGTCATTCAGAGACAGGAAACCTTTATTTTCTAAAGAAGTGAAGAAAAATAACAGCTTGGAAGTCTTCATGACTTGGTGGTTATCAGTCAAAATGACAGAAATAGAATTTTTCTGTCAAGTAATGTCTCTCGCGTGCAAGGCTCTGGACAGATGAGTGTGTGAGCACTGAGAAGAAAGGAGTTTTATGTCAAATATGCTGAAAACGTACTTGGCTAGTTCTCTGCGTTTTGAGATGCCACATATTTTCACGTCCAAACCAGTTTAAGTTGCATCTTGGCTCTCTAAGAACATGAGAATGTGTATTATCTTCAGCTCAGGTAGACTCCTGTGTACTTTTGGGAACATCTCTGTCTTTATACTGCACCCACTTGTTTCTTGCTGGTCTAAGCTGCTCGACTGAGTCAGACTTAAAGTGCCTGAGTAAAGGAGGCCCGCACGCCCCCATTACCATTTGAAGTCGTCATATCCCAATTCTACTACTCTCTTTCCAATAAAGTTTCCTTTTATGCCAGTTTTCTTTTTAGCGATCTCTGCTGAAGATTCGTTATACTTCAGTCTATTTCAACCAAAATAAAAGCAAAATGACAAAATGGAAGAACGTTGAGTAAAGCTGTAAATCGTTCCTCATTATTTACTTTAATTTACATTCCTGTAGCCAGAAGTCAGTACAACAGGTTTATATAAAATAATTATCTCAGTACGATATCATGAAACTTGTTTGGTGCTTTATTGTAATATAGTTTCAAGTTTATCCAGGTTGACTAAGGCCAACTACAGAATGAGAAGGAAGAAAGAAGCAAATCATAACATCTCTAGAATACGATTTTAATAGAAGCGGTTTACTTTGTCCTTTATCCTTCTTCACATTTTTGCAGGGAATACAAAAACATGCTGTAACAACATGCAGTGAAATCATGCATGCTGTAAACTAAAGTAAAATAAATTTTAAAAAAGCAGACCACAGTTGTAACAGAAGGGAGGAAGAAACTACCACTGAGCAAAGAGTGAGCACAGATAAATATGGGGGGGAAGTTCCAGTGAGTAGAGATGGAACCACAAATCATGAGGGAGAAGGAATGATCATACTGACTGGGAGCGTATGGAAGCCAAAGCAGCACTACATGAGGCTAAAAAGAGACAAGTGTAATCCAGGATATAAGACGAACCACTACAAAATATCAAGAATAAAACTAGAACAGTAGGAAAAACATGAAATGCATTACCAAAAAAAAAAAAAAAAAAAGTAGTAAATAACAAGAAAATTGTTACTTGCAGGATGCAGCAATCGCTATTGAGTTTGGAGTCTCTAGGCCTTTGCTTTCATAGGGAGCACTTGGAGCGGATCAGAGTCTTTAGGAGGAGGAGTACATTAGGGGAATGAAACAAGACCAGCGATCGCCGCTCTGTGAGGCAAGGCTCCTATTGCTCTAAAGAGGACTAATGGGCACATTGAGTAATGCCTGCTGATTGCACTAACGTAGGATTTAAAATCTGATAGTTGCTTCTGGACACTGAAGCATTCCTCAGTGAGAGTCTGCAGTGAGGGCCAGTGTTTCATCTGGCCTTGTCTGTTCCTTGTTTTATATTCATGAAAAAGAAAAAGCCCTTGAGATCTCCCCTGCAACTTAGACCATAGCGTTTTACCCCAAATGAATTGAATGTGAAGTACTGTTCAGGGGTATACCTGTGAGCATGTATGACTTCAGTATTTTTTTTTAACCTTTCAAATCTTACTAATATTGAATTAAATTAAAGCATTGCTGTCAATTTTAAAAATGGTTTGCTTCATTTAGAAGGCTTACCTTTGCAGTTTCAAGATGCAATTATCATGTAATTCCATTAATTCCGGACTGCTTATGGAGACATGCAATTGTAGAAGGCTGAGACAAGTCATTTTCCTTGCACGTCGTAGTGCGCCATTGTCCACTTCCACCACATGTCGTCGTCTCTTTTGTCTGTCAAAGCAAACTATGAAATCACTATTCAAAAATGAGAAATGTTGGTATATTATGTGTTTGCACAGTTCTCTAGACATAGAGCCTTTCACACAAACACAGCCTATATAGATACAGAAATATTTTTGGAAGAGTGTTGATACCTCTTCCTTAAATGAGAAGAAAATGTGTTCTACCAGGGAGTTAAAAAGGAGGTACTATCATTCACTCTATACTGGCAGACACCTGCAGCATGGACTTCAATATTCTGGCGAGTCACACCCTCTCCCTTTATAGCTCATGAAGCGAATGGAATTCCAAGGTGGAATTCGGGGTTGGCAGTGTGGGACTTGGTTTAGTGGTGTAGCCATTCAAAGGCAGGATTTGAAGATTTGAGAAAAGTTAGGTAGGAGCATCTATGGACTGTCTATAAATAGCAGTGGTTAATGCTCTGAAAATGTGTGTGGAGGGATGATGGGAAAAGCCCAAGAAAAACTTTGCAGGGATTACAAAGGGAGAATACATCTCAACTCCTCTTTTCTGTGTGTTAATCATTTAGTAGTTAGAGTTTGGGGTGGGTTTTCCTAATATTGCACTTTTCCTAGACAAAATTTGAATATTTCATTCCTTTATTTCTGTAAGTAATCAATATTCACGGATGAGTTCTGAACACTTCAGAACTCCCTTAGTTTTAATTTTGTCCATTTTGAATTAACATATTTTATGTTTATTTTAATATCAAACTAAAGTGGGACAAATAATCACACGCACGCTAATCACGCAAAATGTACACTTCAGACAATGCAGAATTCCTGGAAATAGTAAAGTAAAATAAATTATGTAACACTTTTGTGTTTTAGTAACAATTATCTCCCATTGTTACCTTGATTTAGCAATAAATTCCACAGAAAAAAAATTAGAAAACCAAAGACAGTCCAAGTAGTCTCCCTTAGTCCAAGGAGAGCCGTCTTGGAGTTTTGAATAATTTTGTAGGCATGGCAGAAACAGGATGTTTTATTATCCTTCTGCAGTGACGTGAAAGGGAATAGCTATTATATATTACACCTTAGCTAATGAAATACAGCCATGGAAAATTGGGGATGAATCATGTTTCTTAAAATTTTAAGGCTTAGATCAGAAAAAAGTACATATTCTAAGTAGAATAGAAATACTAACTCTAAGTACACATGTGGAAGATAGTGGAAGTGCTCCCTGAAGAGAATGGAATTATGATGAACTAACTACTCATGCCAAATAAATATTATCTGTCTTTTCACTAGAAGAAAAGTCTTTGGCGGGTATCTCTGAAGATTACAACAATATATTGGTTTTACTAATGTAAAATAAGAACTTCACTTGTCTTGCCTTGTAGGGGAAAAAAAAAAGGTTTGTGGAAGCTTGATCATTTCCTAGTAATTCCACCTTTGAGATATCACTGCTACAAATCCATTTTCATGAAGTCATGTGTTGTATGTGAATCCTAGCTGTTTAGAGCAAGTATCCAAGCAGGTAATTTGCCTCAACGGACTCATGAGATTATTTTTTTTAAACAGGGTTTTCTAGCATCACAGTGCCCAGTCCCTTCATTTTTACACAGCTATTGTGAATCGTGAGTTAATTCTAACGAAAGGAGGGAGGGTTAGTGTGGATCTGTGGAGGCAATATATTCAGAGAATTCCAGTTACTGATAAGTAACCTAGTTTTCTCCTTCATAAATTTGCCTCCCCAGATCCCCACCCCTGAAGATTAACCAGCAGTAGCAATCCACACCGAGAGGACGGCTGAGGAGTGCTTAATTATAAAGGTACTGTGAAACAGTTCTCCTGATATGATCTAGCCTCAGCGTCAAGAAAATAATGATGGTAAAGGTATGTAGCTAGCTTTGTGTAGCAACCACAAATTTTCAAAAAATGGACACCGGCCTAAACCAAGTTGAAGTACTGACATAATTCTTGTCAAGTATCTATTAATATTCTCTGGCAGTTATTTTTTTATCCATGAATTAGAGGATTGAAAACTAAAAGTATTTCAAGGCTATGCATCTCTAGAATGCATTTTCAAAAGTTTTTAGACTAAGATGACTTTCATTCTTTACAGTACAATTGTCAATGTGTCCATATGTAAAATAATAATTGGAGAAACATAAATATCCCAGTTTAAGAGCCATATCCCAGTTATGTGCCATACATATGCTAGAAGAAGGAAATTGAGACTTTTTTTTTAAATACAAGTTAGCTGGAATTACAATCAAGCTATTAGAAGTTCAAACAGAAAACCTTTTTTAGACCTAAATATGCAATTCATGCGATTGAATTTTGCTTACTTTTCAGTTTGATTTGTGAGCAATATTTTATAACACTCCAAATATTCATAGGTTCATGCAAGATGGGGATGTGAGCACTCTGAAATCAGGAATAAATCATGCATCTGATGGTTTGAATTTAGGCCAAAGACTGTGATTCCTTTTGAGATACGTTGCCTCTGAGATACCATACCTGAGAATAAGAGATTGCGTTGTATCTGAAATATCTGACTGCTGAGTAAATCCTTACAAATGCAAAGATTGCTAACATTGCATATCCTGGGTCAGAATTTTGTTGTTGTCTTGTTTGCAGGGTGGGCCCTGGACTACAGTAGGTCACATTGGTATATCAATTGTCTTACATGCTGGTTTTGGTACATATCTTTCTTTCCTTTAGCAGCCAGTAACTCATTCTTAGAGGGATCCGACAACCTTTTAAAATAAGAGTTGATGTTTGTGTTGAGAATAAGATATGTAGTGGAGAAGAGTTTTAAAACACCAGATTGTGTGCAGTGTGCTGTGTAGAGCCTCACCATATCTTGGTAATCATCTTTTCTTAAGACAAGACTTTCTTCTTCAGAGGGTCTTGTCCCATCCCCTATATCCCAGACAGATTCCTCTTAAGCAGTATCATGTTCTTTGGAAATTTTAATAATTGTTTTATTACAGTCTGTCTGTATGAAGCTGTTTGTGAGTTGGTGAAGAAAAGGGGAGAAAGAAACCACTATATTTAAAAGGAGTTGATGGACAATGGGTGACCAGCCTTAAAAACCTTGGTGCTAATTTTTGGTCATTAATAAATCACAAATGTGTTTCAGACGACTTAATTCATCTTCAACTGTTTGTTCCCTTTTTGCTTGTTTTTTTCCAACAGCATCTTATTAAATGGATCCAAATGAATCCGTTATCAGTATATAATGTGTTAAGTTGTTGCAAAATACAAAACAAAGTGTTCGTTAGAACTACAGTGTTTAGAGGGGTCAGTCTATAAGCAATAGCTTTTGCCAGTATAGCGAGGTCTAGTGACAACTGTCACTAGAAATGTGGACCTGTTGGTAGCTGACTTTGCTGCTGCTTTTGCAGTCATGGTTGCACATGAAGAAAACTTCATAGTGTTGTGTGGGCTGGATACACTGCTCTAAGTGTTTGGTGCATGTTTGCGCTCAAGTGAGTGTTCCTTCTTAGCAGGAGGCTATTTTGACAATAACACAATCATAGAAACTTTGGGTTGGAAGGGACCTTTAAAGGTCATCTAGTCCAACCCCCCTGCAATAAGCAGGGACATCTTCAACTAGATCCGGTTGCTCAGAGCCCCATCCAACCTGACCTGGAATGTTTCCAGGGATAGGGCATCTACCACCTCTCTAGGCAACCTGTGCCAGTGATTCACCATCCTCATTGTGAAAAATGTCTTCTTTATATCTATTTGAAGTCTACCCTCTTTTATATTAAAACTGTTACCTCTTGTCCTATTGCAACAGGCCCTGCTAAAAAGTCTGTCACCATCTTTCTTATAAGCTTCCTTTAAGCACTGGAAAGCTGCGACAAGGTCTCCCCAGAGCCTTCTCTGGCATCGTTGGTTGAGGACAAACAGCCCTTCCATGATTATTGTCCTAGCCTTCCGCTGTACTTCGGTTGAAATTCTTCCAGAATTTTATGTGGTATTTCAGCTAGTGTCTGTCCTCACATTAAAAACTAAGTATTTGTGGTAACGATAGTTATATTAGCCTGAGACATTCAGGAGCACATTAATCTTTTTCTAAAGTCGCAGCACCTAGGTATCATTCTGAAATCAACCAATATCCTAGGCCTGAACTCTCAGCTTGTAGCACAAATTCTTATTTATGCCCTATGGGTGGCACATTTTCAATATTACATTTTACTGCACTATTACTATTTTATCCCCCTAAGCCTTCTGTAACCTTCAGTAGAAGGGATTGTTTTCTGTATTGACATTACGTCATTGACTTCTCGTGTTTTATAAGAAAAATTAATGAACATATTTCTACTACTCATGTAGAAGAAATCTACTCTCCAGACAGAAATTTCCCTAAGCAGCACAATGAGAGATGTCTTCCCTTTATCTTAGAATCATATAATCCGAGAACAGCTTGGGTTGGTCAGTTTCCTATTAATCATTTTGTTTCTATTTTAGTCTTCTACCTGCTATCTAACCATTAGTTTAGTTCCCTAGGTGATGTCATTATAACTAATCATTTAGAGAAATAAAGGTGGCTTATACTATGTGATCAGAAGCTCGATCCCATTCTGTTAGAGTTGCAGTGACATGCAGGTGCGTAATGCAGTTCTCTCAAACTCTGAAAAGTAGTTTTCCTTCTCCATTAGCTTTTAAAATGTTTCCTGTCCTCTTCTTTCAGAGTGTCTGATTACCCCTGATATACTTTTGAAGCAGTTATTAGCCCAGTTAGGGCTGGATCTCTTCTCTGCAAATATGTTCCATGATTTGGGATTCAGGTTCCTGATGAAATTTATCTGAGCACAGGTGGAAAAAGCCCCCAAACAAGTAACTTCCTAACATTTTGCCATAATAAATTTCCTCAGTTCGTTACAATTGAGTTTTCTTTATTCTTAATTATTAAGAATATTCTTATATTCTTATTCTTTATTCTAGTTTTCTTTATTCTTCAGTATTTGCCACTTGAAATGCAAAACCTTTGTAGAAAATCTGTTTTTTCTTATCCTTTCATAATGATCTTGTGACTATTTCATTAATGATTAATTTAAAGCTATAGCTAAAGCTATAGAGACTTTGCCAGGATGACAATCGCATACACTGATTTTGATTCACATTTGAATCTTTAGGCTTGCAATCTTTTTCTTTTTTTTCTCTTAGCTACACGTTGCTCTGTAAAATTGATGGTTCACTGTTTTCTGAAAAAAATGCTCAGTTTAAAACAGTGGACTAGGGTTTTCAACAGACCTGTGCAGCAGACAAAATGTGTATGTGTACCAGATGGTACTTCAGTTTGAGACTGCCTGTAATTGTCATGTTTTTAATAATGTCTCAGTAGAAGAAATTTAGATGGTTAGATGTGATGTCAGAAAGCAGATCAGAATTCAGTTTCTGATTTTCATGACACTAAATTTCTTCATAGAGAATGTTTTTCAAAAACTATTTAAAAGCTATTTCCACAGCTTGTAATATCATACTCTCAGTATAACATGTTAACTTTAGTCATAATCATCTTGTCAAAAGGCATTGTTTTCAGCATCTTATTAGAAAGACTCTGGCAGGAGAGGTCTGTGTAGATTATCCTGACGTCCTCGTATAGCATTGAAATAACACTAGTAAGTTCAGATATGAACAGTGATCTGTACTGACTTCAGCAAACTTTCACTGTACGTTTGATAGAGCCAGAATTTTGATGTTACTTTGTATCCTCTTTGGTGTCCATTCCATGGTTAGTCATCCATCCCAAGGCTCTGAAGAGCTTTCCTTTCTTGGCCACTTATCCTCAAAAGAATTCTCACTTTGCAACTCACTGTGTATAGGATTAAGCAGGGAAGACATTGCCTTGAGACGGGGCCTTCTGGTTAATGTCAGCTGACTATTTGAGTTTTAAGTATATTTAACATCATAAGCTACTTGGGATGAGACACTGTCTTCCTCTTTGTACAGCACTGTCCTAGATACCTTGACCCTTTTAATAAGGTATGTTAACTTTACACGTAAAAAAACTTGCTTTGCATCTCTGAAAAGCAGTTTCACTAACCAAATCAAAGTAATCAGAACAGAATGGAAGATTGAAAACAAAAACATACTTGGCTGTGGGGTTTTGAGGAATCGCTATTTTGCCATCTTCTGTAACGACCTACTTAAACCAAGGTGTCGCACTTTGATAGCTGTCTGTAACACAATCTGGAGACAAGAAATATCCCAACTCAAAAATGTTGTTCTCGTTTCTATTCTTTTAGGTTTTTAAAATTTTTATTTCCAGCTTTTCCTTTCATTTTAAGATGCTTATTCATTTCTTCCATCCATTTGCATTTGTACCTTCTTGCTCCTTGACATGTCTTCTATGAGCCTGATGTTTACGGACAGCCACCTAAATACTTCATCTCTGTGACAAAGCGCACTTCAGAAAATGAATGGTTCTGATCAATCCAACCTGTGCAATTCCAGGATTATTCACTGATCAGTTCTGAGCATCAGCAGGAGATATCATAACTTACACCATATCAAAGGTCATAACTGAGCTTCATTCTTCTTGGAGATAGTCCAGTGTATGTGTACTTTTCCATACATTCTTCATAAAGTTCAAGCCTAACTTTAAAAATCATGACTACCTTATAAAGTCATGCATAATGTAAAGTTTAGTTAATTTTATTATCACTATATTCTGTCAGGGAATAATTTTGTACAAACATCCTACTGTAAAAGCTGCTTAAAAAGCAAAATTTTTCATTATTTTAACTTGCTTCAAGGAATGTCTTTCTTTTTGCATTACATGTACACCATTTACCAAAGAGTATCTGAATTTCCTCTGCATTGTAGTGTTTTTAAATCAACTAGAGCAGCTACATGTTAGAAAGATCTGGTATTCTTGGTAGATCAGCCTGAACTCTATCCTTCCAAAACTCGTAAGAATCCATTAAGATCTTTGTATATGTGTGTCTGAGTAAAGCAAACATCTGTTTGGGGTTACAGTTGCCCTCAAAGGTTAGATCTGACAGAGAGTAAATGTTTAAATACTGCAGCATTGGTACTGTGCTGACAGAGGCAACCTCTAGAACCAGATGTGAAAGGTTCTGCATTTCTTCTTCTGTATTCTGAATGACAAATAAACTTGCACCCTTTTAGCTTCAGACACCAAATTTGCATAAAAGTGGAGAAGTAGGAGCCATGAACCCGGTGATGGTCTTCGTCCTACTTACCCCAAACAACAATTCTCAGTTTAATAAGGCTCTTGGGCTGCGTGGCACTTCTATGCCCAAATTCCACCACAGAGAAGTAGGCAGTGAATTTGCCAGTTTTCTGTGAGGCTTCAGTCTCACTCTGGGGTACTAAGAAACAGGACTTCTTTACAAAATGAGCATTAACCTGGCAGAATAGATAGGAAGGAAACTCTTAGCTTAACCACATCTGGTTAAGTCTACCCATTGCCTTTGTGAGTGAGTTATGTTATATTTTGCACTTCAATGCAACATCACAAAAACAGAAGACAAAGCATTTAAGTAAAGTAAAGATTCCTTCTGTTTAACATGTATTACCATGTTAGAGACTTGCAGAATTACCTTTGCATTTCAGATGCGTAGAAGCAGTGTAAGGAACAGAATGAGCCAATGTGCTGATCTCCTCTTTGGAAAACCCCATCCCTAAATGTTTATATCCCTAAAGGAAAGCAATCTTCAGAGCTCGAGTAAGGAGCACATCTGGAGGAGCATGCTGCAGCTGCCCTCTGTATAAGGACCATTTTGTAGTGGTGTGGATGTTTGTACTGGAGATTAGCTGTCCTTTGAATATTACTCTGAAAATTGATCCTTTGGATATCACCCATCATAGTCTGCTCTTGAAGAATCTCAGTTACATTTCCCTCTTTTTCTATTTTGATTTACATTGGCTATTGTAATAATGGTCATTTTTTTTTCCTGTGTTTTGCATCCCTAGTGTAACAAAAATCATTATTTTCTGTTTCCTCTCACCTCTGCAACCAGTACATGAATTTTGTATCCCAGAGTATGTTAAGAGTGTTTTTTCTGGCACTTCTTTTCAAGAAGAACAAAAAGAAACTGATCATCTCAAAATAGTACGTTCCAATGAGAGTGAATATAATGACCATTATTAATCTCTGTACTGGAGAAATTGAGATGCCAACAATCCAGCATCTCCCTTAACGCCACAAGAGACTGATAAAACATGTTAGAGACTTCAGGAGACGGGTCTTCTAGTCTAGCATTTCTAAGCTTAGATCACATCTTAGGTATTACAGTTATATTTTTAAAAAGCAGGTCTTCATCACCAAACAGTTGACAGCAAACAGCATAAGGAATAACCGTTGTTAATATATCCCAGCCTTTCGGTTCTACTTAAAATAAATACATCTATTTAAAATAAATAAAATATTTGATTTATTAACTTTAATAAATTAAAAATAAATAGAGAAATAAAGATGCTCTATATTGAACAGAAACCTATTACACTCATGTAATGTGTTGAAAGTATACCTTATTTTAAATGTTTTATTGAAGGCCAACAGCGTCACGGATGATCGACTCCTTTGGCTGTGCATCTATTCACAAAATCGTGTTAGTTTAGGGTACTAGGTAGTACTGCCCGAGTTCTTGACTGGAACTGAAGGCATCCTGCAGTGTCTGCTGATACGGTTTGGGTCATTACTGGAGAATTCTGTTGAATGTTTTAAAACTAGGACAGTCTGAAGGTAAGGCTTACCAGCACTTCAAAAGTTACGAAGTAAAAAGGAACAGAAGATTTAGTCTGCTAAAGATGCGTTTGTCTGGTAGAAACAGTGTTCACCTTACGATAACCTGCATGTGTCCTTCGCAGGGGAGGAGCTGTGCACCGGCCTCATTTCGGGCTGTTCCTTGGACTGTTCCTTCGGCTTCCAGACTGACGTCCACAACTGTGAGATCTGTCAGTGCCGACCGCGGCCTAAGAAGTGCAAACCCATTGTATGTGACAAGTACTGTCCCTTTGGATACTTGTACGTATTCTCATTCTGAAAGCATATTTAATACAGTCCCTGTACGTTTTGAAAAGATGCAAAATCCAGGCATGTGTACTTGTGTTTACTTGGTGGCAAAGCAGGCGAAAATGTAGGAAAATAGAAATGTCATTACTTGATGTGAGATTAAAGTATTCTTCAAAAGGGATTTTGATCAACGGATTAAGAAACAGCAACTAAAAAAACAGCAGCGGATTGTAAAAGCAAAGTAGCGCTTAAATTTTTTTGAAGAATATTTGATGAACAAGATGAAAAAGCTGCTTACAAGTAATGTCTTTTGCATGTAGCTTTTTGAAATTCAGTTTGCGTGTTCCACTGTGATACCCTTTCATTTTATAGCCCATTTATTTTATTCAGATGTTTTTCTAATATTTCAAGGGTTTTTTAGTGTTGCTATGACAGCAGACTAGTGAGACGTCTCTTTAGTGAGATGTTTCTGATAGTTACTTTACAGGATTCATAAGAACAGTACCATCTCTTATTTCAGTTTTGGTAAATGTGTTCAGAACCTGTGTTGTTGCTAGAGTTCTTTCTCCATAAAAGGAAATATTTGCAGTATTTATTCATTTGTGGGACAGGTGATGAAACCTGGGCAGATCTTTTGTCGCATAGAAATTCCTTGCTAATCAGACTGCTGGCTTCTTTATATATTTTACCAATACATTTTATTATTAATGGGTAACATTCTATGTTACTGCCTGCTTTTCGCAGCGGTTTTATTTCTACCTCATGGCAGCTAATCTTCAGGTAGCATTCATATGTAACTTTTTTTCTTAGGATTTGTAATGAAGTTTACTAACGTTGCAACTCTTAGTGTTTGATATTAATACTCCTTTAATTTCTGGTTCATTTCAGAGTTCTGTTTGACACTTGTTCATAAATGCTGCAGGTTTTTATAACACTAATCTATAGTGTAATGTGTCCTTCTTTTAGTGCGCAGTTTTAATAAAGTTTGAAGGAATCAAAATATGGTAGAACCTGAATGACCAGAGAGGTACCAGAGATTTTAGAAAAATAGAAATCAAGCTGTAATGTAGTGACATTTGCACAGATTTAATCAGCTCTGCTTATAGATGGTGCCAGTGAAGAATTTCTATTCCTGCTATTCTTAGCAGCAGAACGGTGTGCCGCTTAAGTGCATGTGCTGGTTGACCTCCCTCTTCCTACCCATACAGCTCTCGCGCCGTGCCTGGCGCGAAACAGGTTATGTAAACAAAAAGCAGACCCATATCCCATGGAACAATAATGGCGCAAATATGCTGCAATACACAGCCACAAAAAAAAAAGTCTGAAGAATTTGTTTGCCTTGAAAACATTGAGTCACTTTTTTTTTTTCTACATTAGAAAAGATGCTTGACTTGTATCCTTCAGGCATCCCTAGTGTAATTTGAAAATATCTACGTAACAGCAGCCCAGAAAAATAAAGTAAAGTAATACCATTTAATATAATCTTGTATCTATTACCTGAGATACAGAATTAGGCTTGCCTTTGGTTACATGATAGCAGTTTTTGCAGGAAACGGCACTAATGAGAGTGATAGGATTGAAATAGGCAAAATGAGGGAAAGACAACAAAGATTAAATCAAACTTCACTTCTGTCCTCAAAACTCAAAGTTTAGTAGATGAGAGAGGAAAAGTAAAAATTTAAAATTAAAATGTTAATAAAATTGTCTTCAGGCATGTTGACTTCAAGAGCGGCTGAGAGTTATTTTCAGTTTTGCAAGTGAGAGAACATAGAGCGGGAGGGAAGTTTCAGAAAAAGGATGTCAGTTTTGTCGTCCCCAGAACTTTTGCCCAGTGGCTTCAAAGGCAAGGGTGGCTGAAGATGGGTAGCAGAACGAAAGAAATGTGAAAGGTTGAGCAGAAATAATGGCTGGTTAGATGTCTCAGTTTTTTAGATAGGATAAAGCTGCTAACATTAAGGATCAAAGGAGTGAAGTCAATTAAAACAAGTACAAAGCATGCAGAATCATTTAGAAAGCATCCAGGGAGTTTGAGCCATGCCATTGAGCAGGCACAAAATCCAAGATAAAGTCTTAAGAGACTGGGAGCCAAAGAGGCAAGTGGTGTTGGGGTGTCTGAAACTGTGAGAACTCTGTGATGGAATCAGCAGGAAGGGTGGCTGGGATGAGATGACAGCAGTAAAGGAATACAGCTTACAACTATATTCAGGCATTTACTGGAAATTGCCGTACAGTCCTCATATGGCGTAACCATTTCTCGAGGGGCACTGGCGACATTTGCGCTAGCTTAAATTTGATTTTGAACGTTGGCACAGAAGAGAGAAAAATTCTGGATAATCGCCATCAGAATATATTTCTTTTGTATTTGGAACAAAGGAAGCCATCTTTCTCGTTCCTGATACATGAAGCATCTTCAGTAGCAAGTACAGGATGCGAGCTCAGCAGTCTCCAGACTGTATATCTGAACATTTCTTTTCTGGTTTATATTTGTTTTAAAAACTATTTCCGTTAACAAGACTCAGTTACTGGTTGTTTCTTCAAATTGGTATATAAACTCAGTGGATTAATCTAATGCGGTATTTAAAGGCCACACTGAGGCTGTTGTATCTTGGGGTTTATACTTTTTTCATATTGTAGCTCTTAGTTTATTGTCTGTGGCATGGTTGGTAACTTAAAGCTATCACGACAGAATCTGAGAAGATTTTTGCCATCCACATGCTCAAGGAGTGTGTGCATGGATATGTTTAGATAACAGCAGAAGCAGTTGGTATGAACTACAGACATTTTTATTGTTTACTCACTGTGATTGAATATCATTCATCCTGGAACAGGAAAAGCTTTTTTAATTTTAATATTACAAGTGCATAAATGAATAAATTTATTTATTAAAAGGCCATTTGCTTTAGCCTATTCAAAAGTTATAATAGGAGAAAAATATTAAATAATAAATATTAAATAAGGTCTATTTAATGTCTTTTGTCATTGCTTTTTTGGACTTATACAGAAATAGCTTGAATATATTCATGAACCAAGGTCTAGGTGTTTCTTTCCATTCCAGCTAACTCTATTTTTTGACTTTTCTGCAGTATCCAAAGCAGTCAAGTTTGTTTTTCCTTTTGGTTTCTTTCAGTTTGCTACTACTGGTGTTCTTCACTGGCAATCCCAATGTAGATGTCACACTGAAGTGTTAAAAATGTTTTTCTACTGCTGCTAAGGATTATTCTGAACTAGACTTACCGAAGACATTTACTATTAATGTGTTTTGTGTGTAAATGTGTTAAGTTTACTGTTGCATTCTTTTAGTTTGTTGGACAATACCTTTCCCAACAGCATGGATTTAGGAAGAAATACTCTTTTTCACATAATGAGCAGGTTTGTCTGGTCTGGTTATATTAAACTGTAATTTTTGTTTAGAGGAAAGAGGACAGTATTTTTACAACTTCAAATCAAATATAGCAGAGACCTTAATAACCTGTGGTGAACTGAATATATTTTTTATCTTCAAAATTCTGAATCTTCAGTAAAAAGCAAATACTCTCTTGAGATAAGTTGAGCCAGTACATTTCCATTCCTGAGCCTGTGCTCCCAGTGTGTGTGACTGGCAGTAATGTTCTTAATTTAAGTGTACCTCACTATACATGACCAGGCCATGTATAACTGGGAAAAAGAACAGTATTTTCTTTGGTCCTGTTTTCTTCCTTAGCTTTCAGTAAAGATGCACCCCTTGCTTTTGCGTACATATATTTTTACTTTGCAATTTCTGGTTTTTACTTTCGTTTCTTAAGCAAAGGTGTCTCTTCACTGCTGCCTTCTATGCTTGTTTTCAGTACTGTTAGTTTTGCAGCGAAGCTGTCTCTTCCATGTGAACTGAATTAATTAATGAAGTAATGAACTTTGATTAATTCAGAAACTTGTTACTTGGTTTGAGAGGTCTGACTTTTCATGATCTCTCTCCCTCATGAATTGTGACTTGACTGGTTTTCTAAAGAAAGTTTTAAACCAAGATGAGGAAGATCCTTCTGTATAACTGGAAGATGACCCTCGGATTGCAGTGGAGTTGACCTGTGATGTTAAGGGTTATACTCTGACGCACCAGTTTAAATCATCATTAATACCTTTTTGAACAACAACAAAAAAAAACCCTGAAATCATTCTATTGGGCCTCCTCTTGGTGCACATTAGGTGAGATGTGCCTGAATTACTTTGAAAGGCCTTAAAGGAAAAATCTCTAAAAATGAGAAAGATAAGAACCCAAGAATAGAGCCTAATATACTTTGCACCTTAATAAGCTGATTTTCTGACCTGTAGAGTCTCTTAGTTTGTGTGGTCTGTGAGTATCATCCTGCTGATACCTGTGCCTAAGCGCTTACGGTGATTATTGTTAATAAATTTATGGTATGGGTCAATAGTAATCTCACTGACTGTATGGGGAAATCTAAAGGTGTTCATGCCATCCTCTTCAGTGTGGACATACCTGAAGCTTGCATAAATGCTATCTACCCAGAAATGGTTCAGTCTTCTGAATGAAAATCAAAGGGGACTGAAGAGAAAAAAGATAGATGGGCCTAGCTTTATATAAAGGAATTGATCATATCCTTCATTTTGCTGGAATGTTTTCCTGTAATAAAGGACTGATGTCTCCGTTTCTGAGAAGGATAGGTAAAGGCCTATGATTATAGGCCCAGTGATTTTCTAAACTCATGGAGGAAGCAGCCAGTGTCTAAGAAATGGTGTGATACTGTCACATAAAAGTAGGAAAAAATTAGAAAAATCGCAAGGTTTATGATGTTGAAGAAGAGAATAAGGAGACAGGATTTATTTCCTAGATTTATTAGGCTTACTTTTTACACCTGAGGAAGACTAAAACTACCAAGTAATATGCTTCAAAATGGAAACTCAGATCTTTGGAAATGGATAGTATCTGGAATTCAGTGAAAAGGAAGAAAAACAGTAAACAGGTTGAAGTTAAAAAGGCGTAAATTTTGAATCTTGCAATTTGCAACTATTCGTTGAAGTCCTAGACATGATAAAGTGACACCTTGATCGAACATTGACTCTCAGAGAATCGGGTATGGAGCATTTAACGGCTCGCGCAGGCGCTCGCCGGCCCAAGGCACGCTGCCTGCCCCATCATACGTGTCCCGCTCAGAGGAGTTGTGGGAGGTCGGTGAAACATCACGCAGGTCAGGACTGCTCCATGGGTTAGTGCTGAACCACACGTCTCATCTTCGAATAGAAAGCAGTACAAAAAAGATAATGTTCAACCTCTCACAGCATTGCAGTGCTTGTTGTAAAGAGTAGTCATTTTTAGCCTGTATGTATGACTCGTTTAGTATATTGACCTACAGAGGAACATTACAGATTTCTCTGTTTTCTGTACTTAGATAAGCTGAAACACACTCTCTTCTCTCTCTTTTTAACTAAAGTGTGCATAAAATAGTTTTATTAGAAAATCTGTGTGAACTATGTAGCAAAAGCATTTTTTTAAATTACAGCAAATATTAATGGACATCGTATAGTAGCTGGGAGTAATATAAAGATGTTTTAAAAACAAGTTCATTTCAAGCTGATGCTAGTGTTTTAGGAAGCCTGTCTTTGGGGTGATCCTTCCCTTGCATTTTTGTACACCTGAAAAAATAATAATTTAAATAATCTTCAATTTAAATTCTGGTTTTAAATGTAGAATGTAATTTAATTTTGCACAATACTTGGCTGGTATTTTTAAATTATGAGTGTTTAATAAGTCTTAAGACTATCGTAATTTTAAGAAAAAAAAATTGGAAGTGAACACCCTAATCTTGTCACTGTCCACAAAACATACAAATAATTGCACAGAATGAAATGAAGAACATTTAAAGATAACTATGTATGTAACAGTTTGCAGTACAAAGGACTAAAATTGTGGTAGGAACTAATTAGTTCTACTACAAGAAATGAAAGATCATTTCACTTCAAGTCTTACTTTGACGCTAAAATTATTTAGGTTTGCAGCTGTATAGTACATTTGTTCATTTTTTTTACTGCTACTGTGCCAATATTTTTCTGAAATAGCAAGCCTTACATGACTTCCAATCCTGTTATGACCATCAAAAGCATGGGATGTAGTGGGAGACAAGTCTCTATTTTAATGTAAAATTTTGGTCACAAATAGAAGACTAAAGAAGCAAGTATTAAAAGAAAAGTATATTAGAGAGTGAAAAGTTAAGGAGTAAATCATCATGTTTGTGATTATTTTTTGACTGCCAAAGGTTAGTAATTGGAAAATCTGAGTTTGTGTATATTTAAAGAAGCCAAAACCTTTTCACAATTGTCTGAAAAAAACTGCTCAATAGAGTTCACTGTTTGAAAGCTCTACACACTAGTGGAAAGAGGAATTTGTTTTGATATTAAAAAGGGCTGTGGTTACAAAGATTAAGGAGGAAAAAATAGATGGATAGGACAACAGAAAGCCTTCCATCCTCCATCCTACTGTGTGACAATTTGTTTTCCTTAGCCTTTTAACTAAAAATGAAATAGTTTTCCAGATGTTCTTCTTTAGCTTCCCATGTCTTGTCTTTGGGGGGGAACTGGTGTGCATTTAATGGTGTAGTGTTCAACGAGGCATCTGTCAGTTTCCCAGTAAATGTTTTTTCCCAGTTTTAGTGAGTTACCTCATTAGAGCGGCAAATTTATTAGCAGAGTCATGAAAATCTTTTTTTTTTTTTTCCCTCTTTGTCTTGAACTTCTTCATGACAACTCCCCGCCCCCCACCCCCATCATGGGAAGGCAGAGAAAATGACTCTATCTGTATATTGTGTATATAGTACAAGTGCACTTGTGCCTAAAGTTTGAATGGTATTATCTGTCAAATAGCAAGTAAATATTCAGTATAGGCTTCTCAGAAGCAGTATGTTTATGGTGCTGCGAAGAGATGCTGTCAGATGCTGCTCTAGACTCCTGCCGATCTGTACCTGGAAGCTTTGGAAGCATTTGTGGTCCTGATTCTCTGTACTCTGCTGAAAAGTTTTCTGGTTTTCTCTGTTTCAAAATATGTTACGATGTGTCTACTGCTTTTTATATGGGTTATGGGCATTCTGCATGCTAGTTTTCAAGTTTTGTGTCTGCTTATTCAACATTTTCAGAAATATCCCTGTAATTTTAATATGCAAGAGAGGAAATCTACTGTACTTTATCTATTGTTGGCGGAAAAAAGTTAACAGTAATTTGTGTTATAAAAATGTAGTAATTATAACAGATTCCTACCTACCCCTCCAACTTCTTCAGTTTTAGAAGTTATTTTTTTCTACTTTCTCACTTGGAAAAAGAATTGATCATCAATAGTAGTCACAAGCACATACATCTATATTATCTGCTATGGCTTGAAAGTGCCAAATGCAGAGATTTCGCCAGTCACATGGAGGGAGCACATGCGAGGGATGGAGACCCGCACACCCCATAGACCCCCTGAACCTAAAGGTTTCATGTTGATGATAATTTTCTTTACTTGATCAGCCAGTTCTTCAGGGGATGCTTTTGCTTTAAAGATCATGACATGTAGATATTTAAAGCGACCTGCTAACCTTTTACAAATTATTTTGGTCGTCTAGGAAGAACAAGCATGGCTGTGAAATCTGTCGGTGTAAGAAATGCCCAGAACTACCTTGTGGTAAAATCTGTCCGATGGGCTTCCAGCAGAACAGTCATGGCTGTGTGATCTGCAAGTGCAGAGGTAGGTGCGAGTGCATTACCACCTCTAATTACAAGTTTTTTTCAAAGCAGTTGGAAGCTAGAGCAACAGAAAAGCAATATTGCACAGAATATGTAAGAATGGAAATAGGGTAACCGGTGGGGGAGTCGGTTCAACTTTGCTCGAAGGAGTGTATTGTTTTGCAGGCGTTTGTTATTATCTGTGTTCATCTTGGCTTCAACAGAAAGCCTCAGCTCCACTTTCATCTCCCATTACAAAGTCGCAGAAGTCAGTTCATTATCATTAATGAAAATTAGATCAGGCTCTTAATAAGTAACTACTAGAAATAAGCTAGTTGAGGTTTGGGGTTCTTTTCCAGCAGCAGTGTTCATCTTAGCTTCTTCACCATCATCTTTTCTTTACAAATGCAAGTTTTGTGTTTGATAGATGCCCTGTATGCCACCGAAAATTAGAGTGCTGTTCCTTGGACGCTTTTCAGGTGGTCTCAAGGAGCAATGACTAGAGTGCATGCTTACCCAGGAGAAAGGACTGGGTATTCTTAAGCTAAAGATTTGACACGTGCAACATCCAAACCTGTAACCACCAAGTTCAAGGTGGAGATTGAGATAAGATGTTCATTAATTACTTGCTTTAATTTTTGTGCTGCATTTAACACATGTCTCTCTTAAGATATATTTAGTTTGTGTTTGGTATTAGTCTGGGTATCAGACTTCTTTCATTGCTCATCTTCATGTGTCACATATAATAATGTGTCGTTTGTGCTCAGGCTCTCTCTGATCCTAACTGCTCTTTCATGCTTATTTTCTTTGACTCTTACTTGTGCGTTTTGATTTCTAGGTACAGGCAAGTAAGTTTGAGTATTTTCCTATTGCTTTGTGTAATGACTCCATTCTTAACTTCTTTAGCAGCTATTTCTTTTGCACATTACAAACCATTAAAATATAACAAGACAAGCTATGGGAACTGGGTCTGGAAGAAACTATATGAGTTCCTGAAGTCACTCTCCTATAGTTGGAGGCAAACATGGAATCATACAAATCAGAAGGATTCGACATTATATTTTCTCTACGTTACTTTATACACTGCAGATAATTATAACAAAACTTTTAAGATTTCTAGCAAAAAAAAAAAAATTGAAATGTTATAAAGGTACCTTGCAGATATGAGAAGCAGAGAGATTTCACTGATGTAAGCTGCAATATGTGACTTTTAGAAATTAAAAATTTAAAAATAAATAAGGAAGGGTCGCTGCTGCATGGAGTCCCATTGAGACAATTCGCATCACTTTTCATTTGTCTCCATGTTCACAATTGGCACACTTTTCCTGATTGTTGTGGTGCTGTGATGGAATATACACAAGATGTTCTTTTAGGTGTGGCATAATTGCATCCCAGACTATTCAGATGCAACTCGTCAGTTACTAATTCTGTGTATGCACACTTTTAAGTGCTTTCCTTAACAAGGATGGATTTTTAAACATGCAGAAATATTTAGCAAAAATAACTTGATCCCTCTCTAAGTAGTATTTATTGTTATCACGATCATAAAGATACTGAGCCATGAGCATATCACTTCAACATGATCATTAGCAACTTGTCCAAGAATAATTAAAGCAATCACCAGTGTTTTGGGGGAGCTGTGAGTCCGTATTAAAATTTTTACCCAAAATCCCTAAGTAAGAGGAAGGGATGGGGAAATCCCCTGCCTCTGAATTAGCTCCGCTTTCTAAATTGTTTCTGCCAGAAGTAGTTTACACTAGGATTAATAGAAGTAGAACCATAGAAATACAGGGCTGGAGTAGAACTCTGGAAAACTGAGAGTTCATTTCACTTCCTTCACATAAAATCGAGTGTATCTGGATAATCCTTGACAGATGTTTGTCTAAGGTTTAATTTATTAAGAATCTCCACTCTCAGAAGAAAATTTTTAAAAAAATCCTCTCTAAAAATTTTTTTTCTGTGGTAACTAATATGTGACATTGTAAAATATATTTTCTAATACTTCTGTCTCCCTTTCTACAAATTGAACCAGTTACTTCTTGTCCTAAGCTCAGCAGACATGTGGAACAGCTAAGCACCATTCCCTTTAGAATTCTTGCCATATTTAAGAGGTTGCAACTGGAGCCCCCTAAACGTTGGGGTTTTTTGTTTGTTTTTTTTTTAAGGGCGGTGGGGTGTCTAGGTCAAACCCAATTATTACAGTTCAAAAACTGGATATTGTACTTCAGCAGTAGCAAAACTAGTAGAGATAGTAGTACTGCATTTAAATTTACAGTGCTGCTGTACTCATATCTTAGATTGAACTTGCCTTCTCCGCAGTGGTATCCCATTGCTGACTCATCTTTACTTGTGAGCGACTATAATCCTAGATCATTTCAACCATACCTATAGTTATCCAGTTATTCCCATTTTGTATTTGGGCATTTGGTTTCTTCTTTAAGCATTACGTTTTGTACTAATTTTAATTAAAAACTGAAGAGTTAAAACAATCTCAGTTTAAGTTAATTTTGAATAGTTGCCTGTATGCTTGGTTTGTTTCTCCAAATTTTGGAGTATACTTTAGAATATTTCAGGAAAAAAAACGCTTCATTACATCAGATACTTCATTAAGGAGGGGGAAGGGTATTACCATTTAAGACTTCTGTGTGTCAGTAATCATTTTAATGTAGAACAGTATTCCAGTGATAGTAATTCAAATAGGAATTAATATATAAGCTGATACTAAAGTATAGAAGTGTAGTAACGGAATGTAAATTGTTTTCATAATATTTCTGTTCAGCAATAGAATTAAGTCAATTTTAAGAATTATTTTACCCTTATGCCAGGGTTTTTTTTTTTAATTCACATCATGAGATACTAATGTAATTTCTGTGCATTGGATTCTTATTCTGATAACATGCATCAAACTAACTTCGCACTGTCTGCTTGTGGTTCTTGGACCACCTTTGATAGATCTGCCACAGCTGAAGAACTGCAGACCTACATGTTAATAAAAAAAAAAAAAAAAAAACCACAACAAAAAACCACCAAACCCACACCTATACTAGAACTAAATATCAACATTACTACTTTTCATACGGCATCCTTTTTTAACAGAAAATTAAATAAGCAACTTACAAATGTATGAGGTTATTTGTATTAGGTGTCAGCAGAATATGGTTGACATACCGCTGAAAACAAGACAGTTCACAGAGAAACTGATCCTAAATCCTTCATCATAATAACGATGTAGGTGAGGGAGTGTTGGGCTCTAAATTGACTCTGCTCATTAACAAGGAATATATTGAGGCTGAATCCTGCAGCGCTTAAATAGCCCTTAAGATACAAGTGAGACTTTATCCTCCCTAGAACAACTGCTTGTGTGTTCTGGTTGAGTGCAAGTAATGCAGCAATCCAAGCTACTGTATTCTCATCTCCGTAAAAGCTAGGAATAAGGGATAAAATTCTCAGAGCAGTTATCTTCCAAACATCTCATTATCCTAGTAATATAAACAAATAATTTCTCGCAGGTGAGTGTTTTATGAAATATTTCCAGTATCTAGCATGACCCTATTAGAACTTGCTTGTAATATTTTTTCATTCATGTTATGAATAAGACCATCCTTAGCTCTTGTAGATGATTTTGTATTCTACTTGTTATCAGGTACTCCAACGACAGATGATTAATACTCCGTAATATTTAAATATTTAATTTTATTTCTAAGTGCAAAAGATAGTATTATTATTCCCCTAGTCTTAATATGTTCTTTAAAAATAAATACAATCCAGGTATTAAGTTGGTGTGTTTTTTTCCCAAGCGACACACGCTTATCAGGACGCTTTGTTTTCCTTTGATTTTGTGCAGAGGCAACCGCTTCTGTTATGCCTCCTGTTAAAACAGGCTCTTGCCTGTCGATGGATGGGCGCCGACATGAGAACGAGGAGAGCTGGCACGATGGCTGCAGGGAATGTTACTGTCACAACGGGCGGGAGATGTGTGCCTTGATCACCTGCCCCGTTCCTAATTGCGGCAACCCCACCATACACCCAGGGCAGTGTTGCCCGTCATGCCCAGGTAACATGCTTTCTTCTATATGCTTTGTAATCAGGTTTCATTTCACATGTGTTCTGTTTCCCAATACATGCAAGTAATCTCATGCATCATCCAGTAAGAGGTATGTATGAAGGTTTCTGTGCCCAAATATAACATCATGAGTGACTTTCATTAAGATCTCGGATGTGAAAAATGGGAACTTAAATATTTAAAGCATATGCATGTTGTGGGTCCTAAGATGTTAATCTTTCACACATCGAAATCTTTAAACTAGAAAAAGTTTCTAGTCATTATTAGCTGTAATAGCTATGTACTCATATACGATTTTGTTACTTATAGTAGCAAGTATTACAATACGCCATTACACTTTCTCTTTTTTAGTTTGAAGTGGAGTTTTATTAAAATTCATCTCCTGATCTATGTTTCACAATCCCTCAAAGGAGTACACATTTAAACAGATGTCTTAAGTAATTGAATATTATGATTCTGCGTTCTGAGGGAAGGCTTCTGTGCCACCAGCAGTAGATTATTTTAATGCTTTAGGTGGGAAGGCCAAGTACAATTAATGTAGCATTCTAATACAATTTTAATAATAAGTGTTAATATGAAAAACATTTATGAAATGAAAAGTGTGGGTAGAGTATAAGATTAATGCCCTCTGTCTTCAGAATGATTCCTACAATATTTTATGTGCTAAATAGATTAATTTGTAATACAATGATATTGTCTATGACTTTATTGGAAGTCATGTTACAGGAACAACAAGGCTCATGATACTACTATGAATAGCAAAACGCTAAGACAGCACTGGCAAGGTACAAGCAATTATGAACTGTTTCAGATTCTTTGTAAAGAGGAGGAAATCCTGGGGGCAAAATAAGCAGCCAGATCTTCTTTCTGAAAGTGAGATAATGTATCCTCCCTTCCTAGGACCTAAGATAACTGCTGTGTTTAGATTGCTTAGACAAGCGGTGATCTCCAATCCAGTTCACACCTCCCTGTGCTAACTGGAAAACACAGTCCCCAAAAAGATGAGGGACTCCCAAAAGGTTTGTCTGCCTTTCAGCCTTTCTCAGCCTGCACCGCGCTCCTCCCCTCAGTATTGAGACTGGGCACACAGTGTCTGTGGTTCCTGTGGTTCCAGGGCCAGCCGTGGTGTTGCTTTGGCACTGGCTTTCATGGAGCCAGAGCTATTTTCAGTGCTAAGTAATTTGCCAGTGGTTACGGAGGCCAAGCTCTTAGTGCTTAGCGTCTTAATAATGCCAACCACTAATGAAGGTTTTAGCTGAGATGGAAACACTAAGGAGTTACGCGCACTAGGGGAACCATCCTTTGCTTGCTTGCCTCTCTCCCATTATCGAGTATATGGATAGTCTGACAAGGAATTCAGAAATCATAAGATTTTTTTAAGGGGAACCTTAGTGTTTTATCAGCTTGGAGCACACAATTTTGCCACAGCAGTATGCAGTGTTGGTCCATACGCCTCCCATCAGGTATTGTCATTCTTTTCTCCAGCTCCCCTGGCACATGCACATCCACAGTCTGTCTTAAATAGCACAGTTCTCTTCCCTATGAAACCTCAGTCTGTTAAAAAAAAAAAAAAAAAAAAAAAAAAAAAACCACAACAACAACAACGATCCAGTTGTGAATATGGTTCCAGGAGGAGCAGCCAAACAACAAGTGATAAATACAGAATGTCATATTCCTAAAGTCATGTCACTGGACAAGGATGTTGTTTTTTACTCACAGTAGCTGGAATTTGGGGCAGCACAGAACTGTTGGAATACGTGCTGTAGTCACTCACCTTGCCACAATGATTTGTGTATCGTTGTAGGGGACAGTATACTTCATATGGATGGGGACAGGTTAGCACGTCAGTCTTGCATTAGATAAACATTCAAGATTCAAAATGTAAAATGTAGGATGGTTGTTCCAGTTCCAGCAATTCTGTTGTTAGGTCCCCAAGACTTTTCCCGGTTTCACTCTACTACCAGCATACTTGTGCATATTGATTTATCTAACACACACATAACATCTCAGAGCATTCAAATAAGAGTAGTGTTAATTTTAGTCTTTCAGCAGCACCAGCGGCTAGTTACTTTGTGTGTGGAGAATGAGGGTGGTTACATCCATTCATAAGTCTAGTGTTCAGTTCATGGAAGAAACATCAGTATAAGAAATAAGCAGTACCTATCTGCTCATATTTCTTGGGGATGAGATCAGTGTTTGATTCTGAGCATGAGCAATGTTGGTCTCTTGTATAAAAGAGCAGTTGCTTACCCAGTAGTGTCCGTTCCTTTGAGATACAGTGTCTGCGTAGGTTTCTTTGACATCCTTTCCAGCTTTTGAGGTACTAGTCTCCTAGCTTCTGTCAGCGAAGTCGTACTTTGTGTACACCCTTACAATGCTTGGGCAGACACAGCATTTTTTTAAAGTGATTGCATATGTGAGTGTATGAATTAATATGGCCAAATTAGTCCCAGTGTGGTTTTGTTTCCCCCACTGCGGTTTTCTGTTTGTTAGAAAAACACTCTGATTTTATTTTGCAATGTATTGATTTCCCCACTGACGTTGTTAAATCAATATCATGGATTTCAGTAGATAGGAATGCAGTTTGGAGTTGTGAGACTGTGAGCAAGTCACTCGAATGTGTCTGGCATAAGGATATCGAAATAATTAGTAATCCTGATGTACTGAGTTTTGAATTGCATTAATGTACTTACAGAGAAGTGGCAGCTCTCAGAGATCATTTTTCAGACTGAGAAAGTGGTTATGTTCGATTTCATATTTAGTTAGTTTACAACAGAGCGACATATACCTTGACTGCTACAACATTCATTATAACCAAGGTTCTATATATTAAGAGGTTTAAGTGGATTGTCGCAATGCTTGTGAAAAGCTCCAGCTTTCCTGTAAGATTTAGAAGGCCACTAACTGCCAGTGTTTTGCAGAACCATGCTTCCCAGAAAGAGAGTATTTGTTTGGCTAATTGCTCCTTCAGGAATATAATAGTTCTACGTTTGTAACAACTCAGTTGCGGTGATATATCAATCTCAATGCTGATAAGGGAGCAGTAAGCAATACCGTATGTACAATACTGTGGTTATGCTTTTCTGACTATGAGCAGTATATGAGCTGTAGTGAAACGGGCCTGTGACTTTGCAGAGAACTAAATGCAAAGGAGGTGACTGACAAAATTTCCAGAAAATAATTATTATTGCCTTTGCCATGGTGAGTTAGGATGTCATTGCATAAAATGTAATATATTGTGGCAGCTGAAATAAAAAACAAACAGTGACAAGGCAGCAGACCAGCTACTCACCTCAAGTAAATGCTACTGAATCACATATGTGGTTCATAAATGTAAGCAATAGGAAAAGCATAAGCATAAGCGAGTCAGTGAAAGATAAAATAATTCCATTAAAGAAGAAATGCACAAGTACTTTGTGACTAGACTAAGATCGGTCAGAGTCGGGTTCCTTGAGTGCTACGGGTCATTCTCCAGAAATGAAAACAAATTATTGAGTGGTGTATCTTCTACATGGCAATGTCATAGAACAAAGGGCACAAACGCCATTCTCCAGACAAGTACAGCAGTGCTACAAATGTGTAGAGAAGCACACACGCTTTGTGAGCTTTGGGCTGCTTAAATGACTACAGGAGCTGCTATCCATTCCATTTTTCTTAACCAAGGTATTTGGCTTAGGGTGGTGTGCATGTTAGGCATCTTTATAATTAAGTAGGAGAGAGGCACCTTCAGAAAGGGGTTTTAGAGATGCAGAGTCATTACCTGGAAGTCACTTTCTCATCCCCTCTCTTCATAGCACAGGGAACCTGAGGTAGCTCAGTTATTGGCATAGGCATTTAACTTAGTTGTCCAATGTTAGGTGGGTTGAATTCAGGCTGAAGGACATCACTTTCAAGCCTGAAGCTTCATGTTGCAGCATGTAGCTTTCAAACTCATGGCTCTTGTAGTTGAATAAAACATGCTGTGTGAGGCATTTCAATTCCTGTACACAGTGCATGGAAAAAGCTGGTTGACTCACTCCAGGTCCAAAGCAACCAACATGTTATGGTAAGGTGACAACTATTATCGCCCTTATTGCCCCTTTTGTGCGGGTTGGCTTCGTGCATAACCTTTTCTTGATGCTAAGTGCTTAAACGCTTTCAAAGTACAGCACCGGTTTCTTTTTTCTTTCAAAACACCAAGAGGTAAAGAGTTCCCCCATTTTTTTAACACCTCAGTGATTGGAAGACATTCCCACTGAACAAGGGAAACAGTTTCAGTTCCTTTCTGAACTTGAAGGAGGTCAAATCTATTCTCTAAACTGCCTGGGTCAGAGGCTGGGTGAGTCTTTGAGCCAGGGCTGTAGAGGTAATGTAATTAACTGTGTGAAAAGGAATTAAGGTTCATTTGGTGAGATACAGTCACTGGAAACATGAGTCTCCTTGGGTGCAGTTTTTACTTCAAAGACTGCAGATCTTTAATTATTTATTTATTTTAATGAAATTAAGTGATGGAGCACTTCCACCAATGTTGTGTATGTATGTTTTTAGGGACTTGGGTGGGGGATTCTGTCTTTTTCTTTTTCTTTTTTTTTCTAATCTGGCACCAAATGGTACAGACACATATCACTCGAGGAACTTAAAGGCAGACAGTTGAATCTAGACTTCCTAAATCATAGAAACATAGAATAGAGTCATAGAATCTTTGGGTTGGAAGGGACCTTTAAATGCCATCTAATCCGACCCCCCTGCAATGAGCAGTGACATCTTCAACGAGATCAGGTTGCTCAGAGCCCCGTCCGACCTGACCTGGAATGTTTCCAGGGATGGGGCATTTACCAGCTCTCTGGGCAACCTGTGCCAGTGTCTCATGACCCTTATTGTGAAAAAATTTCTTCCTTATGTCTAGTCTAAATCTACCCTCTTTTAGTTTAAAACCATTACTCCTTGTCCAGTTGCAACAGGCCCTGCTAAAAAGTCCGTCCCCATCTTTCTTATAAGCCCCCTTGAAGTACTGGAAGGCTGCAATAAGGTCTTCCTGGAGCCTTCTCTTCTCCAGGATGAACAACCCAATCAAAAAAATGCTAGATAAAGAAGCATACTTATCCATCCTGTCAGGAATTGCACTCATGCTAATATTTAGCGGTTACGAAACTGTCTGATTAGTATAATTCATCAGAAAATGACAGTTGTCTCTTGGATATCCTACATCAGAGATTTTGATGATTGAGTTTTTCTGAAATGCCAAGAGTGAAGGTATCTCTGATTTATATTAACTTGCATCTATTCAGACTGATTCTCAAATTGTTTCTTGTTTATATTTTTCTCATTTTCAATGAGATGCAGGTGACGTAAAGTCAAAAGTGATATAAAGTTGCAAGAGCTTCATTAAGAATATATTTATATCTGGTTTTTTTATTCCTAATATTTTCAATACTAACAGAGATTATTAATCTTGGGTACATTTGTTAATCATTAGAGTCACAGCTGATTTTGTCTGTCTTCCAATTCTGTTTTTCCCAGATGAAATAATCGTGCAGAAGCCAGAGCTCACCAGTCCGTCAATCTGTCATGCTCCTGGTGGGGAATACTTTGTAGAAGGAGAGACATGGAATATTGATTCTTGCACACAATGTACATGCCACAGTGGACGTGTCCTGTGTGAGACTGAAGTCTGTCCACCTCTTCTTTGTCAAAACCCCACCCGCACACAGGACTCCTGCTGTCCACAGTGCCCAGGTATATATTGACAACCAGTTTTCATCAGAATCCTTTCTTGATCTGAGAATGTGTGGTGTGAATATTGAATGTTTCAGTATGTGCACAGTAGGTTGTTGTGGTGCCTTTATTCTCTAGCAGTTTGGAACGAGAGCCTGCGGTCCTCTGTTTCAACTGCAAAACCTGGCTGTGTGCAAGAAACATCTTAAATGTAAGCGGGGTTGTGGCTCTGAAGTTTGAACATCGTCTTTGAAGGCAATCTGATAATGTAAGGGTTGCATGAGAACCAGAATCCTTAATTGGCAGGTTTATGAAATATGCACTGGATCGTTTATGGAAACGTGCAGGATTAGAGAAACTTCGAAAGCAGTCAAAGTGCTAGGCAGATACAGGCTTGTCTCTTTTCCCTTCTACATGCCCTGGTTTCTATGAACCCTTTTATTACTATCTTGTTTATTTGGGATTTGGTCTCAAAAATACTTCTGTTTGCTTTTACCTTCACCTGGCATGATTTAAGAATGACTTGAAGCCAACTGAGTAATATTAAAGCATTCCAGCCCAGCAGGTGTGCCAGATTCCTCCTAGACTGCCTCACAGTGTCAAGAAGGTAACATGATTTGCTTTCCCTCAGGAAAGAGATGCAGTTATAAATGAACATGAATCCTATTTTACATAGGACATGGGGAAGTTTATTGCAGCGGAAATTTATTCCAAACCTGTGGATTATATGTAAAGTCATTGAGAAAATATTTGTCTTTATTAAAAACAAAATCTAAAAATTTTACTTTAGGAAAAAAAAAGTTAGGTTTTGCCATTTCTTCTACAGGGTGTTTTTGGGGGGTTTTGGGTGTGGTTTTTTTCCTGACAAAATAGTTTCAATGAAGAAGTTAGCCAGTTATCCTGACTTCCATTTTTCTCATTATTAGTAACAGTGATCATTCATTTTGCTTAACTTCAAAGTACTGTTTTGGAGGAGCTGATCTTTCCTCACTGGCTATACAAGGAGCTTAGTCTCATAACTTAAGCAGTTAGATTGAGAACCTGATCCGAGTGTCCTTATGAATGTTTTTTTTTTTCTTCTCCTTTTCTTATATGTTCTTTGCATGTACAGTAATATTTCTTGATGAATAAAGTCTGTTAAGATACAGCTTCATTGCAGAAATATTCCTCCCCAATGTGTGGGCAGGAAAATTAAAGCAGACCCGTTGGCATCAAGCTGAAGCCCGATCAAGTTCCATTTGTTTCTCAACAGCTTATAATTAGCTCATATAAGTCCACTAGCAAAGGTGTCAGCAGCATAATAGCTTTTCGCTTTGCATCATTCAAGGATTTGAACTGATATGGCAGAAGCTGGGATTCAGATTTTAGATGTAAAATTTAATCTCTCTAATTTTAGGTGAATTCCTATATACCATTCAGTTCAGAGCATTCAGAATGGTTTTCTGAGGGGCTGCTTCTGATGGTGATTGTTTTTCACTTTGCTGTCCTCTTTACTCTTTTTTTTCATTTTTTTCTGGTTTTTTTTTAGTAAACTCAGTAAAGGTCTAAATCAACTTTATTCTAGAGCACATCATGAGATCCTCACCACATGTAATGACTGAACAGGCATAAGGCCATGTCCTAGTTCTTCTGAGGTAGTGAGCTAATGTGTGTTCTCCCAAGAGTGAACCCTGTGTTGAGGAAATATGAGAGAAGTTAAGTCCTGTAAGTTAAATAACTTAATCTATTTATATTTTCAGATGAGCCTCTTCAGCCCTCTTCATCAAGCAATGAGAGCATGCCCAGTTATTGCAAAAATGATGAAGGAGATATTTTTCTGACAGCTGAGTCCTGGAAGCCCAATGTCTGCACTAGCTGCATTTGCATGGATGGTGTGATTAGATGCTACTCTGAGTCTTGCCCACCGGTATCCTGTGAGAGACCTGTTTTGAGAAAGGGACAGTGTTGTCCTTACTGCATTGGTGAGCAAATAACAATAGTTAATAACTTGCTTCTCCCTTCTTGGGAATAAGAAAGAAGTTTTATTTCCAAACTGAAATATGTTTTCCCTGTTTTGGGGAGATGGAGTTTGTGCCTTCAGTTGAACTGGAGAGTCAAATCTGCACAGGGAGCTTTGAGGATCGTGATTTGTGATTTTGAGGTGGAAGTGTAGGAAGGTATAAATGTAATTTGCCTACAAACTTGAGAGGACATCCTCCTGAAAACTTGGCAATATACCTTACTAGATGCAAACATTACACAAAAATTGTTTCATTTAAAGGAAGAATGATTCATTTAAACTTCCAATTATGATACATGTTATTAATATACGCTGTATTATGTTGTCAGTATGTTTTGTGGTCTAAATAACTGAAATTCATGCAAACTTACTTTTTTTAATGGTTTCTATGAACTATATACTCTTGCCTTTAAGAGGAGCAAGGTCATGCTCCTCAATTTTTGTCTTCCTGATTCTTACTGTTTCACGCTTCATTTCTGAAGATCTGTGAAGCATATCTTTGTACAGATTCTTCTTTACTATTTTCCTCTAATAGTTGATAAAACGATTAGTAGGCAACCTCTGTGGAAACAGGCCTTCTTCATTTATTGGAATTTCAAAAATTATGCAGGGTTTTAGCACTGTATTTTATTCTGCTTCTTTCTGAATCCAGATCTGGTTAATGCCTAACAAGTTAATATAGATTCCAATTCAAAATTTTACAAGCCTTGGATGCTTTTTGTTTGTGTGATCCTCAAATTCATCCTGTGTGTTCAACATTCTCCTTTCTCATGCAAAGAAAGATTAAATTGGAGAGATATCCACTCTAAAGTAGAAGATTAGAGGGATATCTATTTGATTAGAGGCAAGATTAGTCTTCTGCAGAAAACAGAGCAACGACCATTTGTTTGTTTACCAGATGAGATTGATTTACTGGTGCAGCTAGAGGACATTTGAGAGGACAGGTAGAGCTAGACACGGTATTCTGAACTGCATTTTTGTATATGGGTTTCTTACTGCAATCTCTCATGTTCACACTGTCCTTGAGCACTTGTTGATGTTGTGGCCTTCATCTTCATCCTGTGCTTATACTTGTGTAGAGTTGGACACCAAAACAGGAGACACACACAGGATAATGCTTTCTTAGTACTCGAAATTTTCCTTTCGAGGTTCAAAGGTGCAACACTGCTATTGTGATTTTACCTTTGTTCATTCTTTTAAAAAACATTTACTGTATTAAATTGTGATGTGTTCTTTACAAACTTGCAAAATCCTGATCGATTTAAAGGACTTTTCCAGCCAAACCAGCTGCTGAGTTGAAGCTGTGCTGAGTGGGGCAAGGTGACGCTTTGAGAGCAAATCGGCCCCACGTGCACAGGGAGTTCTTAGCTTTAGGTTTGCAGAGGACTGCTCAGGCTGTGTGCCTCACCCTCTCCCCAGCCGTATCTACTTTCTGACCAGCACAGGGATCCACTGGCTTTATATGCCAACATGCAAGTCATTTATGGAAGAACCTAATGTCCTTTCTGCAGCTTGCAGCCACCTTTTCCTCCCACTCTTCCTTTCCCATGTCCACCCCATATTCACTTAGAAGAACTTCTACTTGGAGAGGTTGGGACCCATATGTACAGCCATGGAAGCCATGGGATCCCCATACCAAGGCTGTTTGGAACATTTATGCTTTTCAGATAATTCCATTAGTATTTTCAAAATAGTACTTCTTGCTGGTCTCCTTTTGCATTTGAATTTACTTTGTCCAGATCTGTTGCACTGGTCTGCTGACTGCTAACCTTGTTAGATTCCAGATGATGTCAGTCTATTTTGTTGTCACTAATTAAAAGCTGTACTGATGACCAAATTATTTAATAAGGCTTTTTATTTATATTTGGGAGGTAATTCTAACCGACATTTATGTATGTAATCTGTGTGAATGTTAAACCAGTATTTCTTTGACAGCTTAAGAAGTGACTTTGAGATTTCATTCTGTTACCTCATGCATATCTTTAATCTGCAAATTCATGTCATCAGCAGGTTTCATCATAATAATTTCTGCCTCTAAAAAAAAAAAGGTAGCAAGAAGCTAAGATGAAAATGAGGTGCTGCTTGGCTTTTGGAGGTTCTGCTGTGTAGTTTGATTATCTATAAAGTGCTATAAGAGCAAAAAAACATCTTAGGCTAAGCAATGCATGACTGTCTTCTCGGTGAAACAGAAATATGCTGCAGACCACCTAAAAGGCTTGCATAGGATGCGGCATAAAAACAGACGGTGCATTGAATGCTTAGGCAGAAAGTGAATGCTTCTTTTAAGTGTTTGCCCAAGACCTACTTTCTTCATCAAGTCCAGGTCCCTATTAAGTACTGTGTCAAAATCTACCTGAAGACATGTTAGCTTTACAGCTCTCAATCTTTGGGAAAGGTGTTCTGCAACCTCAGTGTTTCTGAGAGTATGGATCACACCAATTTCCAATTTATATAATACTAACCATGAAAAAAATGTACTGAGTTTGGTTGTGTTTGGTTATTGCCCTTTCCCTGGGGTTTTCCATTGATGCAGTTACAGGGAATGATCAGATCCCCTTCGAATCTGTTTTATCGTAATAAATAGTTTAAGCACTTCTGGTTATGTCACCTGAGAGTTCCTTCACACTTCTTGGCATCTGCCCTAATCTTTTCTTCGAATATTCCAGACTGAATTCATCTTTCTTGAACCTTGGTAATTAGAAATGTAAGTAGTTTGGTTTTTTCCTTAGTTAAGTAGGATTTACTAGGAAACGAGGAGGAGGAGTTGGCAGTCTCAAACTTTAAAAAAAAAAAAAAAATCAATTTTTCTTAATTTTCACAGCATTTTTGATATTATCATTTCATGTCCCAATCATCCATCCTCTAGCCTCTTGCATGAGGAAAATGAGGAGAAGCAGCCCAGGCTAATTATGTACTTCATAAAGAAGCAGAAATTATACTTTTTTAACAAAGAATTTCTGGAAGATGTAGAGAGGGTTTTTTAATTACAGCTGGGATTTCTTTGTAGCTATTGTTTCACTTTTGTGTTTGGGGAAGAAATCAGATTTCTGTGTAATTGGCCATTACCACATGATCACACCACTCTGTTTTCCTTCAACAGAAGATACAGTTCCAAAGAAAGTGGTCTGCCACTTCAACGGAAAAACATACGCAGATGAGGAACGCTGGGACATTGACAGCTGCACGCACTGCTACTGCCTGCAGGGTCAGACTCTCTGCTCCACTGTCAGCTGCCCACCTCTCCCTTGTGCTGAACCCATCAACGTGGAGGGAAGCTGCTGTCCTATGTGTCCAGGTAACGTGATGCGACAACCCAGATTACTGTAACGCTGGTTTTCCAGGACTGATAGTAAGTTTTTTCAATTGGTCTTTGAACGTCAGTCCATGTTTGAACAGTATGAAGAAGACAACAGGCATTTAGTCTTCAGGAAAATGAGTATTCTTAGCAGATAGGCATATTGTGCAAATACGTAGTTTGAATTTTACTTATTCTGAGAACTGTGAACTCAAAAACTAGTTGCTTGCCCCTGCTCTGTCCATTCACAAGGTTACGGAAATACATTAAGAAGTAGGAAAATGAATATTCTTACATCTCTGCAGACTCTGTCAGTGATTAATGTTTCTGTCTTTTCCAAGTTTCTCTGTTACTTTTCAAATATCGCATTGCTTTATTTATAATTTTAACTTGGATTAAAAGTAATATGAAATTTTCTTAGCTGTGGCCACAAGGGACATAAGAATTGCAATGGTTTTTAATGCTAGTCCTGACATACTTCTGCAGGAGTTTGCTCATCTTAGCTGGTGACAACTGGGGAGCTTCAGCACTACACCCCCTTGCAATTCTCCTGCTTTGAGGATTACAAAAAAAGGCAGGCAAAGAAACCAGCAGTGACCGTTCACATATGAGCTGGGATGATGTAGCCTTCCCTTGGTATTTTTCCTGCTTACTATCACAAAGGAGCAAGACTGTAGTGAAGTGTGTAGTCTGAAATGGTATTTTCAAAAGCAAATTTGTCCACAGGACTGTATCATCCCATTCACATTAGAATAATGGTAACGGCAGCAGGCATGTGTCCCGTATAGAGCGTGAAACAGGTTTTAAAGCAAAATCCCAGACTAGTAGTGGTGAAAATTCCAAAACAAATGAAAGGATTCATAGGGCAAAGCATTACAGATGGCCAAGTATATTTCCTGAATTAAGAGCAGCACTGGGAAGTTAAGCAGCCTATAATTTGTGAAACACCTTTATCTCATTTCACAGAGATGTATGTACCTGAACCTACTAACGTCCCCATTGAGAAGACAAATCATCGTGGAGACATTGAACTGGAAGTACCAAACTGGCCAACACCGAGTGAAAATGACATCATCCACATTCACAGAGGTAAGATCTGACATAAACTGGGCTAACTTAGGTCTGTGTTTATTCCCCATGTTTTAATGCATCTATTTGTTCTACGCAGGTAGCGTCTGTTTGATACTTTGAAAAGGTGGTTATCTGAATATTCTTCAGTGCAGAACTCTTATGTGCATTTTACTTTGAGTAAGGATGAGTCAGATTATTAAATTATATTTATGCAATTTGGTCTCAATATCATTCCATCTTCAGCTTGGAAGAAACATCTGTGTTGGTATGAGGGAGTTCTATAAAATTAAGAATGTGATAAAATAGTGAATCAGGAGTGATTCTGCAGTGTCTTTTCTGATACAAAAACTAGAAAGCGGGCTGTTGTCAGACCACTGGGGTTGACAGACCTTCATTTGATCCATTTGACATTCTTATATTGATAAACAGAAACAGGAAACATGTACCACAAATCAACATACATCACAGACAAATATCAGAGTTAAAAAAAACGCTTCAGGTATAATGACACAGAGCTAATACAGTTGTCTAAGGTTGTAAATCCATCATTTGTTTAAAACTGTGCTGAAATCATTATTCCAGGGTAGGGGAAACACTCTACAAAACAGTCTTTCTTAACCTTTTCTAATTGGAGGACTACCTAAACTTGTATGTATATATTTTTTTTTTAAATCTAAGGATGATCTCATAGCATATTATTGTTTGGAGAAAGGATACATTAAATGTAACTGGTTTACAAAATTGTAAGCTTGAACTTTTATAATTACAGCATGGCATCATAGAATATTTTGGGTTGGAAAGGACCTTTAAAGGTCATCTAGCCCAATTCCCAAGCATTTTCATTTCTCGCAAGCATTAGTAGCTGGCTTGCAACTATCCTGGCTGGGGATTACAAGCACACACTGCAAACTATGTGGGAATGTTCCATATGTAATTGAAAATTACCATTCTTTGCAATTACATGCAGAACTTGCTATGGTCTAGTAGACTGCCAGCAGTCTGTTTCCACAGGCTGAGCAGAGCAAATATTGTAATATGTTCTCAACAAATGAGAGCATACATATGATAATTGTCTTACCAGATTTTAAAAAAAAGAAAAAAAAAAAAAAAACACAAAAAAAACCCCTCTACTTTCATCCTAAGATTTCCAGGTTTTCCTCAGCATAGCAACACAGGCTGATTTTTTTACAAGTGAGAATTTGATTGTGATTAGATAAGATGATGCAAACACAACTAAGCTAAGAGGTGGTTGTCAGACTTGCTGTTACTGTGCTTTAGATTCCATCCTATTTCCTCTCTTTTGATGGCCTTTTCCCAGCTAATATTAGTCAGTAGACAAGATACTAGCTTTCAGTTGTTCTAATTTATATAAACAAGGTGACACTTCAGGAGAGAAATTCCAAATTCATGTGAGTGACAAGATCTGCGACTGGGACTTTCATGATTTTATTTTTCTGTATGGTCAAGACTCATTTATAATTATAACAAATGCTCACATTTGCCTTGCAGACATGAATCATCTCCAAGGAGAGTACAGAAGTGGCAGCGGTCCACACCCAAGTGAAGATGCGTCGGTTAGCTCTGTTGCCTTGGTGACAATTCCAATCACAATAGCTCTGTTACTGATCATTGTCCTTCTGCTCATCAATCAGAAAAAGCAGTGGATTCCAGTGTCCTGCTACAAAGCTCCAACAAAGGTGCCATGTTTATGTCTATTTCCAGACTTTCACTTTTGTGGAAAACAAGATTAACTAGACTATTGTGTAGGATGCATTTGAGTTCACATGATGTGAACCCTCTTAAATTATTTTCTCCTTATGACTTAAACCATTTTATATTGGTCAGTACGTTGGTATTTATCTAGTCTCCTAAATGATTTGTTTCACCATCAAACAAAAACATTTCTTGCTTCATATAGTAATGAGTTGTCACTAGACAGAAATTAATCTCAGCAAAGAAATAAAACCACCCAACTCTGTATATGTGTAGGTAAATGCATGCAGTTTTCTTATCTGCAGTCAAACTCTTACGAGAATATTTTTGCTTTCTTAACTTTCATCCACAGCAAAAGTCCTGTCCAGCATCAGGTACTGTATGTACTAGTAGTGTTTATCACCTTTTCAATAACGGCATCATATGGTTGTGGGAATAATATTTTATGAGGGATATCGAGAAATATCTTCCAATTAAGTATTTTTAGACTACCAAAAAAAGGAGGAAGCAGGTAGCTTGAAAACGAACAATGAGAAGAGCATTGCTTTGTTTTGAGTAATAGTTCCATCAGCAGACTAAGCCCTTACTCCAGATTCAAATGACATTTATATCAGTTCCCCAATTTATTGCACTTACACTTCCTGGTTCTAATCAAACAGACTTTGTCCATACTTGGAATACAATTTGAGAGCATCTTTTCTTCAGTTTCACCTAGAAGAGTAGTACAGTAATTTTAAAAATGAAGTGTCCATATTCTGTCACTGCTGCAGAACTTTTTTTTAAAAAAATGTCATTTCCAAAAATCTTACAAATACAGTCAGAGCATAAAGTTGAATTCAACTGTAATTAAATAGGAAGCGTGAGGAATTGGTATTACTCCGTTTCGAGTCTTTCAGAAATTGGTATCGCTTACTTGTCTTGAATTTCTTAAGGAATGCATTTAAAAACTCATTTTTAACTCCAATGGATTCACTCCTAAACTCTCAGAACAGCTACTCTCCACCCAAGTTCTGTGCGACAAAATGATTGGAAGTGAAAATCACAATCTCATAACCATGGAACTATAATAAATAATTTTACATACTTTTTTACTTATGGAACATCATCTTCCTCAAACACTTCTATTGCTGAAACATCATTCTTTCAGTGTCAACAGAAGGCATCATCCATATGCTAAGAAATCTCAGTTTAAGCCACATACAGATTCAGTGCAAGACTGTGGATATACTGAAACTCATATATCTTGTGAGCGTCTTTGTCATAAATGTGTCTTTGTTTTAAGGTTTCTTCAACCAAGTGTCACTCATTAGGTTATTCTGTTCCTTGCTGGGTGACGGATGGTTCTTAGTAATAAATTCTGGCAAGCCTGTTTTGGCTTGTGTTGTGTCTGTTCGAAATAATCCAGCTATTTAATAAAGAACACAACAACTGTGCATATCATATCAATACCAAAAGAAAGATGATAGAAAAGACATTTAAAATTACAGATGGACAGCTAATGTTTGGCCCTGATTCCGTTAACATCAGTGAACCTCAGGACTTCTTTGTGAATCCAGTCCACATGCTTTTGAAGAGCCAAGTGTAAAGCACTTTAAAATAATGTTTTGTAATAAATATCTAGATTAAAAAAAAAAACTTTTTGTGTTAAGGGTTACTGAACATAAATTTCTAGTAGTAAAATAAAAACCCTTCTGATTTTCTGATTTAAGTCTTGGAAAAAGAAGCTGCATCAGTGGAAACTGGAAATTTTAAGATTTGCAGTCCACTTGCGTGCTTATAGTGTTGAGCATACATACGCTTTGTCACTAACTTCATATGTATCCATGGAGTATGCTTACTGCCTGTCCTCCTTCGTGCTTAGCCCATAAACATTTAAGGTAGTGTGCGCCCAGCGTTGTTTCACCTCCCGCTCACCTGCAGAATCTTTCAGTTGAAGTATTCTCAAATAGAGGAATATCAGGACTGGAAAGCTGGTACACATAGCTCGGCTCTTTCTTTGAGCAATATTTTATGTGCATTCACGCTTGTAGATCATTACATACGCAAACCCTCACTTACATTTGCCTAAAATTAAATCCCTTATTTTACACTTATAAACAAGTAAGAACAACTCTACTAAGTGCCACATTAACACTGGTGTCTCCACAATAACGCACTGTTTTGCAAGGGCATAAAGCCTAGCAAATACTAGATAAAAGGTGAATGATTTCCTAAATAAGGAACTAATACATAAACCACTTCAGAAAGGAATATAGAAGGATCCCATAGGACACCCCATGCCATTGGACACCCCAGCTGAGATCTCTCCCATTCTCTTAGTGGAATCGCAACCAGGAACAAAACATTCTTGAAAATGATCAGCAATAAAGAGCCTGCTAAAGTCTTGGAAATGAGCTGCTGCACATCCAGGGCAACGACGTTAAGCCCTTGTATGGTGTTAGACTAACAGAGAACAGTTCAACCAGTCCATCTGGGATATGAGAATACCACAGCTCCATTCAGAAGATGAAAAATGGTGATTCAGAAGAGAGTGTTGGTCTCTTATTGTGCCTGGCATAAGCCTTTACCAAGTTCAGCGAAGTCCAGACTCTTTTCATTGCCGATTTGATTTTGTTGTGTGCTTATGGACTTGAACCATAAAGACTTTTTTCATTATGTGTGGAATACAGGTTTTTTTTAAATTCACTCAATATTCCCTTTCTGTTTTCACAGCCTTCTTGCCTAAACAATCAACTGGTATATGTGGACTGCAAGAAAGGTACAATGGTCCAGGTGGACAGTTCTCAGAGGATGCTAAGAATTGCAGACCCAGATTCAAGATACAGTGGATTTTACAGCATGCAGAAACAGAACAACCTACAAGCAGATAATTTCTATCAAACAGTTTGAAGAATTGCACCCTTACCAAGGATTTGAGAAAGACAGAGAGAGAGGGGAAGAGAGACTGAGTCTGATATTAAAATAAAATTAGAATTGTGCACTTGCTTAGTGGATTGTATTGGATTTGTGACTACATGTACAGCTCTGAGACCTTACTGGGATGAGCTCTGACTCCTGCAATGTGCCAGAAAAAGCATTCCCACTTTTCCTTGAGATAACTGACCAAGTGTTTTCTTAGAACCAAAGTTTTAAAACTTGTTAAGATGTATTTGCTTGTAACATAGCTATAGAGGTTTTTTGGGAGGGGAAATCAGGGGCTAGGGGTAGGCAATGAGGTAAAAGGAAGTTTCAGAGAAGAAAAGCTGGTCATGCTTGGCTGGAGAGGAATAAAGAACACTGCTGAGCAGCAGGATAGTGGTTTTTCTTGTTGCTCTGAAATTGCATCTGTTGCAGCAAAGCCTAACCCCCGGTGAAAAAAATATGAAAAGGTCTGGGTTTTTTTTTTTTTCAGCTGTTGCTACAGTAATATACTCCTAGAACAGAACTTGTCACATCACAGGTGTGGTGTAGCTGCAAATATTTTTCTATATGATGAGAAGCTGCAGTAGTTAATGAAATAGCAAGGAAAAGGTTATAGCAGAAAATAAAGGGTGGGTTTATTAAGGATGTATAAAATTATACCTTGTGCTGCTTTTTGTTTTTATTTTTGTTTTCTTCAAAGCTGGTTGGCTAGATTAGCCAGACTTCGGCAGAGTTAGCAAATGACTGAGGCCTAAGTAATTCCTGATATGAGCACTGGATCTTTTGACAGCAGTATTGAAGGAAGGAAGGAAAAGTCAAGAACACCATGCAGTTCCAGGGGCTTTTGTTTGTTTGTTTTGTCTGTTGTGGTTTCGTTTTGTTATTTTATATCAATCTCTGGTTGTTCATACAGGAGAAGGAAAAATATTTTTGTTGGACAAAGCTCTTGCTTACAAGAGAGTAAATAAGAGACTGTTTTAAGGTTGTTGGTTGTTTTTTTTTTCCTGTTGATGTTCTTATTTACTGGTATGCAGATTTAGAAACTACTTCCATGCTAGGAAGCTGCTTAATTTTAATTGTATATTACTCAAGCACCTTTTTTGAAGCTCAGAAAAAAAAAAGGAGATCATGCTTCTTTAAACTTTAGCATTATAGGAATATTTATGTAAATATAATTATGCTAAAAACAACAAAAAGTATTTGTATGTTTGTGTATATATATGTATATACAAATGCATGTAGGTATACATATGTATATATACGTGCATGTGTATATACAGTATACATATATATACTGTATATATAAAATACTATGTATACAGTATATATTTTTTCTATTTTTTTTTCTCGTTGAATGTATTTTTATCTGAGAGAGATTTTACCCAGAGCAGAAACAGATAAACAGGCATTCCATATCAATGCTTAATCGCTTGTGAGTTTAGGAAAAACAAGAAAAGAGCATCTCATTCTACCTACAGTTTGATTTGATTTGAAAGTGTTTGTGTGCGCGCGTGTGTGTGTGTGTGCACTCTCGTGTTTGCGTGTGTACAGTACGTGCACGATTATAGCAGTAAGCGTTGCTCTTGCTACTTGCTACATTTCAGGGTGTTTCTTATTTTTCTTTTCCTGCTTAGCCTTAAAAAGGCTTTTTAATGAATGCGTTGGCTAGAGACACTGATGACAATATACATGCAGCACTAATCAGCTCCATAGAATAACACCATCAGCTCCTGGATTTCCTTTTTTTTTTTTTCTTTCTTTTTTTTTTTTTTTTCAAACAATTGTTTGAAACAACTACTGGAATATTGTCCACATTAAGCTGGAAGTTTGTTGTAGCTTGCCTCATTTATAACTCTGACTGTATAATACAATGTTAACTTTCCAAACAGGTCTTGGCACTTTTATACTAATTACCCATTTGTGCATTGCCTTTTTTCTTTTACAAATGCTTGTCATAAGAGACACAGATACCCAGTATGCTTAATGTGAAAAGAAAATGTATTTTTTGTAAAGGAACTCTCAAGTATTGTTGTAAATACTTGGTCAGAGGTTGCTGAACTTTAAAACTGAAAAAAAACCTAATTTATTATTATAATGACCTAATTTATTAATCTGAAGAATAACAATTTTTTTTGTTTTAGAATATCAAAAAGGTGTTCTAGCTGTTTGCATCAAAGAAAAAAAATAGGTGTATCATTAAGGGTCAACATTTTTTCTGCTTATATAACTTCAGTTTCCAACCACCAATAAGAAAAAATGTAGTCTCCCCAGTGTTTTGTACTCAATCTGATCTTGAAACAGAGATGTTTCTGTCCAGTTACTACAAAGATTTTGTCAAGACAAAACATCCATTCCTTGCATAAGAGTAAGCAGTCTTTATCCAGAAATTGTAAATGCTTGCTTTTGTTTTACAATCAAGGCCATATTCTGAAAATATTAGCAGGATATAGGACATGGTGTAAAATGTTTTTTTATTATTATTATTTTATTATTATTATTTTAAAGATATGATTTATCCTATGTGCTGTATCCATTACACTCTTTTACTTTGGTTCCTGTTGTGCTCTTGTAAGAGAAATGCAGATATAATTTTCTGAAAAATAGATGCGTATGTGGCACTCGGAGTGCACTGCGGGTCAGCAGATTGCTTGTTTACTTTTTTAACTGTAAGGCGGTTTCTTGTAATTTGGCTCTTGGCAGCACAATAAAAAAAATTTTAAACCTACTGATGCATATTTTCTGTAACGTTCATATTTATTACTTCCGTACACCGGTCTTTGAAACATTGGTGTATAGCTTGATATGATGGTGAATTTTTTTCCCTGGGAGTAGGAATTCATATTATTGTCCTGCTGACCTTCGATGAGAACAGTTCAGAACATACTGGGGGTAAAGAACAGCTTGCAGTTACAGAAAGTTCTGGGTTTTACACTAAATAATTTTCGTATTAGGGGGATTTGTGGCATTCCAAATGGTTTCAGCATTCAGTAAAGATCAATCTCTCGGCCTTTGCCCTGCCACGGAGTCCATGTGGTCTAGTCGTACCTGTCAGAAAGCCATAATCAATCATATGGGACTCTAATTTGAGGTTCTATAGAAAGTGTGTGGAAACAGAACTTACACTTCATGGACTTCCTGAGCCACAGATCATCTCTTTACCTATTAGCCTGTAATGCTTTTTCTTCTATTAATTTGTAAGTTAATGGACTTGATGTGAAATTCTGGCATCTAAATTCCTGAGGCAAGGAGTTTTTCAGCTTAACTACTTGCTCTGTGAAAAACTGCCTCCTTTTCTTTCTTTGAACATACCCTCTTGGTGGTTTCATTTGATACCCCTGACTTTGCATTCAGAGCAGCAGGGGATCAGTATCTATATGCCACCCATTAATTTAGAGACCTGTATCTTCTATTTTTTCTGTGCTGAATAGACCAAGATACAATTCTTTGGGAGCTGTTCCATATCTTCTGTCCAACCTTGCCATACCTTGTACTTCCCATTCTATTACAACCTTCTGAGATCAAGGGTAAAGGGACTGAAAAATGTCCATATTGTTGAAACATGGTACACCCAGGATCTAGCATTATATTTACTGTTTGTATTTGAACATTGGAGTCAATGTTCTTGCAGAGCTATCTACAATAATCCAAAATGCCCAAGTAGTAATAGTTACTGCAAAGCCCATAATTGACTTACACTAGGATAGATCGGTATTTTTGGGCAACCCTTTACATTTACATATGCTTATGTTATGCTTAGTTACCTGTTCAGGCATTTTTGCTCCTTTCCAAACCTATGGCTATGGAAGACTACGTCTTCTAGAAGAGCATCTTCACATTCTGCCTGCAAACATTTGGGTTTTCTTCAGAGTGGAACAGAAAACACCATCGTGCTAATGTATAAAACAGTGGTACACCCACATTTGAATACTCAAAAGTAGTCCTGGCCTCCTTTGCCCTACTCCTGGTGTCAGAAAAGATCATATTTGGAATGCCTACAATACAGTAGGGTTTGTCAGCTTGAAAAAGCTGAGCAGGATAGGACATAAGTCTTCAAATTACCTCAGTTACACGCAGGTGCTTAATGGGGAATGACTTTTCCATTTGCTGTGTGTCTCTCCAAACATAAGTAGGAAAGCTGAAAAGAAACTTAAAGGAGGCTTAAGCCAAATTCGAGGAAGTTAAGCAGAGAAAATTTCCTGCTACATACTTAGGCATATCAAAAGTTTACAGTGGCTCAAAAAAGTACTAGATAAAAAAAGCCCATCATAAGCTATTGCATGCAAGGACACAATATAAAGCTCGTGAAGGATGGGCGTGGGGGTGACTGCTAGTAAGTTTCAAGTATCTCCAAAACTTAGTTTTGTATGTGTTGGGTGGCTGAACAGAGGGAAAAATTACAGTCAAAAAGCCACCCATCCCTAGGCTACTGGTTTACAATGAAATTACTGCAAATGCTCCTCCTTCCTCTTTCCACTCCCCGGTGAACTGCCCCTACTCGCTGCCTCAACAGCACCTGCCTTGGGCCTGTGGCCGGCACCTCCCGTGACAGGCGCAGACCCCGTACAGGGGCCGGGCACGATGCTCGCTGGCGCTGCTGAGTCCGGCTCTCTTCGTTCCCTGCAGGCGGCGCCAGGGCCGGGCCGGTTCACGCTCGGCCACGGCCCCAGCCCACAAAACAGGCGCCCGGCTCCGACCGGGGTGACGCTGCTGACCACACCTCGAATCCTGTGTTCGGTTTTGGG
>NW_010566690.1:0-200 GCF_000687285.1 Phaethon lepturus
AGGAGCTGCTTTTCCCCAGCCAAGGATCGTGCAGAGCCACTGGAAGATGCCTCGCGAGCAGTAGCAGCTGCGTTTGGTGGGGAGGGACCCGGAGCGAGGAAGAGGATGGGTGTGCGAGCGTGGCTGTGCACACTCGTGCTGCTGGGAGATACCCAGGCAGCTGCGCAAGAAACGAGGTGTTATAAATGTGGGAAATACCT
>NW_010566691.1:0-200 GCF_000687285.1 Phaethon lepturus
CCCATCGGCCTCGCGGGGACGGGAAGATCTGGGAGAGACTTTTTTCTCCACGCAGAGTCGTCCCGATGTGGGGCTCCAGGAGGGCTACAGCAACCCCCTTTGCCCCCCAGCATGGGCACAGCAATGGTGCTTTCTCCCTTCTCTGCCCCTCCTGCCCTTCTCCGAGTCCTTTCCCTGCCAGGTTTTGTGGCTGGGAGCTC
>NW_010566692.1:0-200 GCF_000687285.1 Phaethon lepturus
CCCCAGCCGCGCTTCCCAAACCGGACAGTGGTTTCCACCCGCTAAATTTCTGGCAGCTTGCAACCCTTGTAGGAGAGAGTTGACCTCCACTAGCCCTTGCCTGAGTTTTCCCACCTGTGTGGCAGGGCCACGGGTGGTTCCCACCGGCAGAGCCGTGTCCTGAAAATACCGTGTTGGAAAGCGTTGCGCGCCGCTGGGTC
>NW_010566693.1:0-200 GCF_000687285.1 Phaethon lepturus
CAGCCGGCCTGGATCCCACGCTGCTCCCTCCACCCTGACCCTAGACCCTGCAGAGCCAAAAGGTCCCAGCCACGGGACCCTCGCTCCCCCAGGACGTCGGGCTCCAGCTTGGTTTGTGCCTTTTTAAGGAAGGAAAAAATAATTTCTATAAGAGAAAAATGTTCCATGGGTTTTTCTAAGTAAAAAAAGCACCTGAGGAG
>NW_010566694.1:0-200 GCF_000687285.1 Phaethon lepturus
TAAGACCAGCTTATAATTCCTGTGGGCAAACCTGCTTAGTCCAAATTATACATCTCTGGAACATTGCAGTGTAGAGTTTCTTCCTAGATGTAATTATACTCTCCTTCAGACCTATCTTTCCCGGAATGTTGTGGTTCATTTTGCACGTTTCTGGTCAGGGCTATTGCACTTAAGACTGTGAGTGTTGTTTTGCAGCAAAT
>NW_010566695.1:0-200 GCF_000687285.1 Phaethon lepturus
ACCTTTGTTTGCTATAATTCACAGAATTCCTATCTTTCTTTTATTTTTAACAGTTCAAAACTAACTATGAAAAGAGAATGTTTAAAGTAGATATTCCATCCAATGACACATCCACAGTGGCTTCCATAATAAGCAATGTGTCAGAAGCAATCGAAACCCTCACCCAAATGAAAGAGGAAATAGTTCCTGTTCCAGGTTCT
>NW_010566696.1:0-200 GCF_000687285.1 Phaethon lepturus
CACAAGTAACAGCTTTGAAAACTCTAAATTGGATTACTAATTTAGTAAATTAGCAAAATTTGTAAATTATTCGAGTTTTAAACCGTGTCCCTTAATCCCAAGGTTTACATAAAATGCTCCTTAAGGACTATGTGCAATAAATCTCCTACTCAGGATAATTCACACAGCTCAGATTATGGCATTATTACACTAGTGGGCAA
>NW_010566697.1:0-200 GCF_000687285.1 Phaethon lepturus
GAACCGACAGGTGTATAATAACTCACTAACACATGCAAAATTTCGACTTCTAAGACAAATCTCAGCAAATGTCACTGGTGCAAAATAGCTGCAGCAGGTGGGAAATTGATATAGCATCACCACCCCAGGGTGCAATGAAGATGAATGGAGCCCTCTGTGTTTTTCCAGAAGTTCACAATTATGGAATCACCCAAATAAGA
>NW_010566698.1:0-200 GCF_000687285.1 Phaethon lepturus
GATAGGATGCATGGGAATGGTTCAAAGCTGCCCCGGGAGGGGTTTAGACCGGGCTTTAGGAAGCGTTTCTTTACCCAGAGGGGGGTCACACGCTGGCACAGGCTGCCTAGAGAGGAGGGAGATGCCCCACGCCTGTCCAAACGCCTCTTAAGCCCTGACAGTGTCCTCGACAACACGCTTTAACTTTTGGTCAGCCCTGA
>NW_010566699.1:0-200 GCF_000687285.1 Phaethon lepturus
GGGGGGGTTCCCGCTGGGTCCTTGTCACCCCAAAATACGCACCCCTCCTCCCTGGGCATGGGGCTGGGGAGCCCCATCAGGCGATCGCGTGCTCGTACCCTATTTTTCCCTCCCCATTCCCAGCTCCACCATCCAGCCGGGGAGCGTAAATCGGCTCCCGTGCCCGGGCTGGCCTTGGAGCTGGCGTGAAAACCCCACCA
>NW_010566700.1:0-200 GCF_000687285.1 Phaethon lepturus
CAACACCCTTTTGTTTCTTTTCTGTGTCCTACTCTGTGGAAAAGCATGATCATCTATTAAAGCATGCCAGTTAGAGCTCAAACCTATAGTTGAACACAAATCAGTTATGGTGGCTTAACTAATTACTGCCTGTCAGTTCAGAGCTAATTGGTGGGTTAACAGCTCACACCAGGTCTGGTAGTGCAGCATCAATCCAGGTA
>NW_010566701.1:0-200 GCF_000687285.1 Phaethon lepturus
GTCATCAGCGCATCATTTGATATCACCGGGATGTCACTTGATGTCATCGCGGCATCGCTACGTGTCATCGGGGCACCAACTGATGTCATCAGAGCGTCCCCGAACGTCACCGCCCCGTCCCTGGCGCCGGCACCACCGTCCCCGGTGATGTCACAGCCGTCCCCGGTGATGTCACAGCCGTCCCCAGGGACGTCACAGCC
>NW_010566702.1:0-200 GCF_000687285.1 Phaethon lepturus
CTTCATAAGTGATCTGGATGATGGGATCAATTGTACCATGATGAAGTTTGCCGATGATACCAAACTCTGAGTGGGGAAGTGGGCACTTTGGAAGGGAGGGCCACCCTGCAGGAAGACCTGGGTAGGCTAGAAGAGCGGGCTAACGAGAACCTTGCGAAGTTCAACAACAACAAATGTAAGGTCTTGCACCTGGGAAAACA
>NW_010566703.1:0-200 GCF_000687285.1 Phaethon lepturus
AAGAAAAAGACCTGGGGGTCCTGGTGGACACAAAGTTGAATATGTGCCAACTATGTGTCCTTGCTGTAAAAAACTTAACGGTATCCTGCACTGCACTACACAAACTATTGCCAACAGGTCAAGGGAGGTGTTCCTTTCCCTTTATTCAGCGCTGGTTAGTCCATACCCGGAGTAGTGTGTCCAGTTCTGGGCTCCTCAGT
>NW_010566704.1:0-200 GCF_000687285.1 Phaethon lepturus
AAAACAAATCTCCTCCCTTCACAAAAACCACTAGAAATGTTGGCCCTCCTGACTCCTCCGCTGCATGTTTCATTTTATTTTTTAATTTTTTTTATTTCTCTCTCTTTTCATTCCCCCTGGAGAAATGATTTGAGGGACGGCTGCTGTCTCCGCTGCTGCAAACAGCCAGACAGCTATCACACAGCCCCTCTAATGGCCCA
>NW_010566705.1:0-200 GCF_000687285.1 Phaethon lepturus
GTTGGGGCGGAAGAGGACGGCTGGACGGCGCCGGGCTGAGAAGCACAGGGTGAAGGCTCTGCGCCTGCCAGCTCAGTGGTTCTCAGCTTGCTTCAAAGGAATGAGTGGAAAAGGCAACAGTTCAAGAGCGGTAGGACAAACATATATTAACATGTTTTTTAGGATGTCATGTTTTTGGGCGTGGACAAGTTTTTCTTCGT
>NW_010566706.1:0-200 GCF_000687285.1 Phaethon lepturus
CAGATCATAACTGAGAATGGAGCTGAAATATAGTCAGAGGTTCACTACCTAGCATTTTAAATGCTCCACAGCTGGTATCTTGCCTGATGTGCTCAGTGCAGGCTTTGTTTTTTTGGGCAAGTTTTGCAACCTTATTTAACACAGAGAAGCTCTGTCAGCTCCTGCAGGGACTCCTGATGATCTCCACTTGTCACTGGCAG
>NW_010566707.1:0-200 GCF_000687285.1 Phaethon lepturus
TTAAAGTAATTCTTACACACATACTGGAAAAGAAAAAGGCTGTACCACTGAAAGTTTCATAAAGTGACACTAGATAATACACTCTGCCACTAAAGACAACCTTACACAAACACAACCACAGATGCCTTCCATCACATACAACTTTGGCAGCTAAATACCAGAATGAAACCATATATTCCAACTTTAACTATTTCATAAAC
>NW_010566708.1:0-200 GCF_000687285.1 Phaethon lepturus
GGTTTATAGAGATATTAAAATTAAATACGGAGCCACAGAATAAATGGTGCTTCCATTCAGCGTATCTTGTAAATCCAGTTTAAATTGTTTCCTTTATTAAATATCCTTCCCTCTTAAAAATGGATTAACTGCTCTCACCGGAGGCTCCGGCGGAAAAGCCATCTCATCTCTATAGCAACAAGTCACAGGCGCCCACCCCT
>NW_010566709.1:0-200 GCF_000687285.1 Phaethon lepturus
TAAACCACAACACAATCACAAACTTAAGAAGATTCATTTTTAGATATTTAGGCTCCTTGCATCAAGTAGTAACCTTGCTAGAGAAACCTGCCCTCTTTCCACTTCATAAGACAGTAAAGCATACTTATCAGAGCCACAAGCTCCTTTGCTGTGAAACTGTGGTGGGTTTACCCTGGCTGGACACCAGGTGCCCACCAAAG
>NW_010566710.1:0-200 GCF_000687285.1 Phaethon lepturus
TGCAGTGTTTATCTCTGGTAAAGGATGAGGGTTGGGAAAATTGTGGCACCTCACAGGTAGGTTCAGATCCCATTTGCATCAGCCCCAGCGGGCTTGGTCCAAGCTGGGACATCCCTGCCTGCCTGGGCAGGGCTGTGGGCAGGAGTGAGGACAGAGGGAAGGCAGTGGGGAAGAGGCAGGGGGGGGGGGGGCACACCCCG
>NW_010566711.1:0-200 GCF_000687285.1 Phaethon lepturus
GCAGAGATGCAGTTAGAAAAGCAAAAGCTCATCTCAAATTGAAATTGGCCGGAGTAGTCAAAAACTACAGAAGAGATGAATTAGTCACCAACAACACTGAAAAGGCCGAAGTTCTCAACACTGTCTTCATCTCTGTCTTTACCAGTACTGTTGGGCTCCAGGCCTTGGGAGCAAAAATCCAGGTTGATTCAAACACAGAC
>NW_010566712.1:0-200 GCF_000687285.1 Phaethon lepturus
AAGAGAAGATCAGGTTCAAGACCACCTGAGATACCTGAACAAACATAAGTCTATGTTACCTGATGAGATTCATCCCAGAGTCCTGAAGGAATTGCCTGACATAGTCGCCAAGCCGCTCTCCATTATATCTTCCAAGTCCTGGCAGCCAGGTGAAGTCTCTGGTGACTGAAAAAAGGGAAACATCGCACCTATTTTTAAAA
>NW_010566713.1:0-200 GCF_000687285.1 Phaethon lepturus
GGACAGATGCACGGATGGACGGACGGACGGATGGACGGAGCGGTGAACGGGTGGATGACGAGATACAGATGGGCCAGCGCACACAGGTAGCTCCTCCCTCGAGCCCCCCGGCCCCCCGGCTCCCCCAGACCGTCCCGCTCCGCTCTCGCCCGCAGACCATCTCGGACGCCAGCCCCATGAAGCGCTCGGCCTCCATGCTG
>NW_010566714.1:0-200 GCF_000687285.1 Phaethon lepturus
TTATAATTGTTTTAGGTCCTTGTTTCAATATCACATTACTGTGAACACACCAAGGCAAGTACCACATGTTTACAGTGGTGGAGGTGACTACTGGATGGTGGGAAACTGTTGCAGAGGCTTATCAATACAAATTAGTCAGACGTTATGTTTCAGTGGGATTTATTTCCATCAGCTATCAATGGATACAGGCTGTTCAGAAG
>NW_010566715.1:0-200 GCF_000687285.1 Phaethon lepturus
ATCCTGCTCCTGTTGAAAGTAATGGGTGTTTTCTTCTCCCTTCAATTGGGACAGGATGGGGATTCTGGTTTGGTGTTTTTGCTTTTGGAGGGATTGGTTCTGATTCTGCTCCCACTCAACATCAACAGAAAAATTCCCCTTGACTTCAGTGAGAACTGGATCAAACCCAAAGTGAGCAAGGTAGTCACGATCATGATAGA
>NW_010566716.1:0-200 GCF_000687285.1 Phaethon lepturus
GCCGCTCTGGGACTCAGCTGTGTAGCCGCCACTGGGGTCCCCACCGTGGGAACAGTGCAGCCAAATCCCGTTGAGGGCTGTGTCGTCCTCCATCACCCCTTGGGGCACCTCCATGTGTGAGGGAACGGAGGTGGGGGGTTAATTCCCCGTGGGAGTGGGGTCCCTGGACCGCCTGTGGGCACCGGCATGGAGGCTGCACC
>NW_010566717.1:0-200 GCF_000687285.1 Phaethon lepturus
GATGGGTATTTCTAAATTGCACCCAATTATCTGAGTACACCTACAGGGCTGTGTTATTATGAATGTAGCCAATAGAGAGAAGTGATTATTTCCATCTATTCAGCACTCATGATGCTACATTTGGGTTGTGCATCCAGTTTTGGGTCTCACAGGACAGTAGAAATACCAATAAACTGAAGTATGTCTGGTGAAAGGTTACT
>NW_010566718.1:0-200 GCF_000687285.1 Phaethon lepturus
AAACCCGGACGTCTGCACCAAGCCCAGGACTGGGAGAGCCACTCGCGCACCACCACGGAGGGTGGAGGGCAGTGCCTGAGGACGGAGCCGTGTCTGTGCTACCAGGGCCAGGAGGGACAAGCGGGATGGAGAGAAAGGACCTTTGTGCTGCTCAGGCAAATGTCGCATCGGGGAGCAGCTGCAGCCCTCCCTGCCCAGGG
>NW_010566719.1:0-200 GCF_000687285.1 Phaethon lepturus
CCACCTCCGTGCGGATTGCAGCGGTAGCATCGGATAAAAAGGGGTTTCCTTAAAAATCCCCCAAATAGCGTTGTTGGCACGCCCGAGCGGGGATCTGGAGGGAGACCCGCGCAAGCCCCCGCCGCGGTGAGCCCAGAACCTCTCTGCGTCAGTAGAATTTGATTCAGAATGAAACTGTCCTGACAGACAACCACCCAGAA
>NW_010566720.1:0-200 GCF_000687285.1 Phaethon lepturus
TGGGGGTCCCTGCACGGCGGAGCGAGACTCCGAGAACCCACCCGCGACCACCACTCTGTTGTCCTGGGGACGAAAAAGGCATCGGCTTCGTTCTCGTGGGATCATGTGGGAAGTGGGCTCCTGCACTCCTGTACCCGCGTGTCCGCAGAGGGCTGTGGGTGCCTTCCCAGCAAGAGTGTCTGTGGGTGCGCTGCCATCCT
>NW_010566721.1:0-200 GCF_000687285.1 Phaethon lepturus
GGGAGCCACTCTTCTATGGCTCGAGCGTGTTGGATTTCAAGCGCAAGTTGCCTAGAGGTGGCACAGCTGAAGCATGACAGATGAGAAGCCATCAGTAATCTTTACTGCCTAAGATGCCATGTTGGGAAGCTCAAAAGCAAAGACATGGTTCGCACCGAAAATGCCCTGGATATGCAGAAGGACAAATCGCACTTCAGAGA
>NW_010566722.1:0-200 GCF_000687285.1 Phaethon lepturus
AAAATTCCAACTAGTCCAGAAAGCCATAGCATTGCTCCTGCAACAGAAGCAACCCTAAAGCCATTAATCCTGCTCAGCTGTCTGCAATGGTTTCTCATAGAATATGAAATCAAGATTCAGTCTTGGTCCTCATCCTTGGAGCCCTCCCTAGCCTGAACTCAAGTAGGGTATCTAAAAAGCCACATAAACAGCAACATAAA
>NW_010566723.1:0-200 GCF_000687285.1 Phaethon lepturus
AAAGAAGAGGATTGTCTACAGGAAGAGGTGGAAGGGCTGATGATGTGGGTCTGCATTCCCAAATCAGGGTGATAGGTGCCATTCAGAACAAAGGGCTAGACTGGAAAAGGGGAAAGCCATCCCAGTCTGGGATGCAAGTATAGTGTATGGAGAGCTGCTGGAATATGCTTGGAGGTTAGCTTGAGGCAGTGACTCTGGAT
>NW_010566724.1:0-200 GCF_000687285.1 Phaethon lepturus
TGTTGTAAGGACAGAGTCATATAACTTCCTTTTCTGCAAGTGCAGCTTCCGTCTCGGTGTGCTACATGCCTCCCCTCACACTCCTTCCTTGAACGACATGCACCTACCATAGACACAAACACGCTGCTTGGCTGCTTCGTTTCTGAAGAGCCAAATTTTGCTGTTCCAGAAATGCGCATTTCATTCACTGCTCTTCTGCC
>NW_010566725.1:0-200 GCF_000687285.1 Phaethon lepturus
GTTGTAAAGGGCCCCTAAGCAAAGCTACTCTACCGATTGCTGGGGCAACGGGAAAGGGAACATTAAGGTCATTTTTGCAAGCTATGGAACGTACAAGTGGAAATACTAAAGTAAGTCACGAGTTTCCAGGTATGCCAGAACGCCCCCTTCCACTGCTAGCAAGGGGCTCGTTATGTAAATTGAATGCACAAGTAACTTTT
>NW_010566726.1:0-200 GCF_000687285.1 Phaethon lepturus
TTGATAATGGGATGGCCTACATGGCACCAGGCCTTCTGGCATCAGATGGGACTCACCTTTCTCAAAGCGGGAAGAGGGTTTTTTTCATGAGCTAGAGGGCATCATTGATAGAGCTTTAAGCTAGACTTGAAGTGGGAAGGGGATCATATCAGGCTTGTCCATGACAAGCTGTGGGACGACATACCAAGGTTAGAGGGACA
>NW_010566727.1:0-200 GCF_000687285.1 Phaethon lepturus
GGCAGCAAGCACCGATGGGAGATGGGGCTGGGGAGAGGCTGAAGGACCTGCAGACCAGCGTCGCCTGCTCTCTGGGGGCTGGGCTCAGTGCTGGGGACGGGGTTGGGGAATTTGGGGTTCCCTTTGGCCCCACTGAGGTTAAGCTGAGGGGGAAGGAGCAAAGCTCAGGGGTTGGAGACACCCGTCGTGCCCTCGGGGTG
>NW_010566728.1:0-200 GCF_000687285.1 Phaethon lepturus
TTTATTTTATATGAAGTGATGGATTCTGCTGGTTTCCATATCACCATTTGTTGCTGAGACCATTCTGAGGTGTCTAGTTCACTCTCTTACCTCCTGGAAAGAGCAAATCTCTAACTCATAGAAATTGCCATAATTAAATTGATAAAAACAAGTAGTAAAAAATGTATCTGATGTGTGCTGAGTGTACAAATGCTGGGATG
>NW_010566729.1:0-200 GCF_000687285.1 Phaethon lepturus
CTCCGCTGGATCCGTCCCTTCGCAGTAGCTCCGTCCTTCTGCTTTGGCTCCTTCCCTTTGCACCGGATCCGTCCTGCTGCCTCGGATCCGTCCCCTCCATCAGATCCAGCCCCAGAAGAGGACTGCATCTCTCCTCCCACACCACCCTCCTCGGGGTGGGGGACGAGCTCTGGGGACCAGCTTGGGGGATCTGCCCCCTT
>NW_010566730.1:0-200 GCF_000687285.1 Phaethon lepturus
TTGTGGGGTTGTTGAGGGTTGAAGAACAACAAATGCTGATTGCTACCACAACAGTGCACAGACAGCAATATCACATCAACCAAGACTCTGATTCCCATCCATAAACTGATTCGTCAACTGGAGAGCCAACGAGCAATCAGCAAGACTCAATCACCCATATGCGACTCAGCAGTCCCATATGGCCAGTGCAAAAGTCTAAT
>NW_010566731.1:0-200 GCF_000687285.1 Phaethon lepturus
TTTAAACCTGTGCAATAAAATTCATGGAAGGATTAGTCCTCCTAATTTGCTATCCCTTTTTATTCACTGTGCAATGATGACAGTTATTACATAAGATACCTAATCATGGGGAATCTTATCCAAGGTATTCACTCCCATCCACTCATATTACATCAAGTAAAGAGTAATATTTTCTATAGATTTATGACTGCCCTCATCCC
>NW_010566732.1:0-200 GCF_000687285.1 Phaethon lepturus
CCGCGGGAAAGTAGCTTGCCAATATTTGTCTCTAAATAAAGGTCTGCGTGCACCCAGGAAAAGTCATCAGCGTGATGTAGCGAGGAACGCTTTTGTATCCGGAGCGCTTGGATCCGTGATCCCTTCCCGACCACAATGCCATGAAGGAGCAGTCATGGCAAGCCGACCGGCCCCGGTACCTGCGTTACTTTTAGGGTCGC
>NW_010566733.1:0-200 GCF_000687285.1 Phaethon lepturus
GCTTTCTCATGTTTAATTGTCCTGATTTTCAAATTTGTTTGAGGATTTCTTCCTCACAAACAGGATTTTTCTGCTTTTGATCCAGGAGAGACGACCCTTGTACTATATATGTGTCAGTAGATTGGCACCAGATTACAGATCTGATGCTCCTATGGTATGAGAAAAGAAACCAGGCTTTCAGTATGCAGAAGCCCTTACTG
>NW_010566734.1:0-200 GCF_000687285.1 Phaethon lepturus
TGCGCAGAGCATGTGCAGAGCACGCACGCACATGTGCAAAGCATGTGCAGAGCACATGCAGAGCACGCGCACACACGCGCAGAGCATGTGCAGAGCACGCGCGCAGAGCACTCACAGAGCAAGCGCGCAGAGTGCGCGCAGAGCACTCGCAGAGCACGTGTGCGCACGCGCAGAGCACACGCGCTACTGGGCGGTTGCAC
>NW_010566735.1:0-200 GCF_000687285.1 Phaethon lepturus
TTTTTTTAAGTTTTTCCTGTCTGTCCTGTATCCAGTCACTTTTTAAGTTTTCCTTCTGTATTTACTTTTATCAGGCTGTGTATCGCCGTTTTTTTAATTTGCCTGGCTACCGTGTACCCTGTTGCTTTTTACACTTGCTTTCTACGTCTACATCAACCTATTCACTTTGTTGTTTATTTCCTTAAAATATGCCCCTTAAA
>NW_010566736.1:0-200 GCF_000687285.1 Phaethon lepturus
ACATCCTTCTCTCTAACTTGGAGAGATACGGGCTCGATGGGTGGGCTGTGAGAAGGATAGGTGCTTGGCTGGCTGACCGTGTCCCGAGACTTGCAGTCAGTGGCTCAAAGTCCCGATGCAAACCAGTGACAAGTGGTGTCCCTCAAGGGTCCCTACTGCGACCAGTACTATTTAGCGTCTTCATCAGTGACATAGGCAGT
>NW_010566737.1:0-200 GCF_000687285.1 Phaethon lepturus
CCACAAGCCATGGGGGGGCCAGGGAGGCTATCAGGTCACCCTCAGGGCCACAGAGGGGCTATGGGTCACCCCCGAGGGTCATGGGTGCTGTGAGGACCTGCGGGGTGGCTGTGGGTGCTGTGGGACACCCTGGGGCTGTGGGTGCTGTGGCAGCCCCCCACTTACCCCAAAGTAGTTCCGGGGCACATAGCCCTCATGGC
>NW_010566738.1:0-200 GCF_000687285.1 Phaethon lepturus
GAGGGGGTCCCTGTGGTCCCCCCAGTGCCCATTTCACCCCCACCTTGGGGTAGCAATGCTCCCGTGAGGCTGGAGAAGGGTGGCACACGGTATTGCAGGGGATTTCTTTGCCTGTCCAGACTAGCAACACTACAGGGGGGACATGAAAGTGTGTGGCTGTCCCTGCCCGTCCCCATTAGCTTGTCTCTGCCGGTGCCGCG
>NW_010566739.1:0-200 GCF_000687285.1 Phaethon lepturus
GTTCAGTCCCTGGCCACCCAAGACCATCTGTACTCTGCTCAGAGGATCACCTGTTTTAGCTCAGCAGGGCACTTTTACCCCTCTTCCTCTCAGAACCCTTTCTGAGTCTGCATCTGTTACCCTGGTCAGTCTTTTCTGTCCTCTCATCTGGTTGGTGTACCTCAATTCAGTCCCCTGAGGACATCTGTACTTTGCTCAAT
>NW_010566740.1:0-200 GCF_000687285.1 Phaethon lepturus
CTGCCGCAGCTGGAGCAGATGACGGAGGAGTCGCAGAGCTCGCTGGCCGTGCTGCGGTTGCAGCTGGAGGAGTTCAAGGAGAAGTCGCGGAAGGAGATCACGGACTCCCAAAAACAAGCCAAGGATCGGGGCGCCGAGGTGGAGAAGATGCAGTTCAGCGTGGGGCGGCTGCAGGACGAGGTACGGCGCGGGCTGGCGGG
>NW_010566741.1:0-200 GCF_000687285.1 Phaethon lepturus
CCACCCCCAGCTCTCCCTCCCCAGCCCAGCACCCAAACCCCAAGGGGACGGAGTCAGGCCCTCTCAGGAGAGACCTGAACCTCACTCTCCCCCTTTGCCTCTTCTCTAGTACAGGCACTGCTCGCATGCCCCCAGATTTCAGGACTTGTCTCCCACTTATGGCCCCCTGCAAGACTGCTCATTACCTGGATTCTTTTGAA
>NW_010566742.1:0-200 GCF_000687285.1 Phaethon lepturus
AAATCTCCCACTCAACGCACTACTCTGGCTGGAGTGCCAGCGTTAATTCCTCTTGAGCTGGAGATTATTTTCATTACAGTTACTCGACTCTTAAAGCCCTTCAGTGCCGTCTGATACGGGCAGTAACGCTCCCGTCCAACCTGCAGATTTAGAGGTTGCGTTTGCCCATATTACTGGAGAGGGGACGTGGCACGGCCCCC
>NW_010566743.1:0-200 GCF_000687285.1 Phaethon lepturus
TCCTAAGCTGTGCAGACTGTAGCTTTATACAACATCAGCTGCCTTAGGAAAGTTAAGGTACACAATTACATTACTCTTCAAAGTTATGGACAAAACCCCTCTGAATACAGTATAGCCTAACACGCATCTGTTCAAGCCAGTAAGTAAGTTTAAAGTACACAGACACCTATGGCAGCATAATTACTTCTGTGTAAGGTAGC
>NW_010566744.1:0-200 GCF_000687285.1 Phaethon lepturus
AAAAATTGAAAACAATCTCTGCATCGTTCCTTAGAACTCCTCACCAGGGCTGTACTTCTTTGCTTTGACCATGCCTGTGTCCACAACATATTTTATTCCTGGAATGGTGATGGAGGTTTCTGCGATGTTGGTGGAGAGAATCACTTTGCGACAGCCCTGGAAGGAAGAGCAAACTCAAGCCAGTCAAAAGCCATTTTAGA
>NW_010566745.1:0-200 GCF_000687285.1 Phaethon lepturus
GTGTGACACGGGACGGCCAGCCCTGCGGGCATGCGGGACATGTGGGACACGTGTGACACAAGACTGCCAGCCCTGCGGGCATGTGGGACACGCGTGACATGGGACGGCCACCCTGCGGGCACGCGGGACACGTGTGACATGGGATGGCCAGGCCTGCGGGCACACGGGATACGGGACAGCCAGCTCTGCGGGCACACGGG
>NW_010566746.1:0-200 GCF_000687285.1 Phaethon lepturus
TGGCACCCCCGTCCCCAGTCTGGTGGCACCCTCAGCCCCAGGCTAGTGGCACCCATGTCCCCAGGGTGGTGGCATCCATGTCCCCAGGGTGGTGGCACCCCCAGCCCCAGCCTAGTGGCACCCTCAGCCCCAGGGTGGTGGCACCCATGTCCCCAGGACCCAGTTTCGGGGACCCACCTTGCAGCACCTTCTCCGACAGC
>NW_010566747.1:0-200 GCF_000687285.1 Phaethon lepturus
CAAGACAGTTAACGTGAGCAGGCCCAAACCTGAGCTGTGCTGTGGGAACAGCTTAGCCTCCAGGCCTGTGCCGGCCACACAATTTCCTCAGTCACAGGATCACCTCCTCATTCTAACAGAGGAGCCTGCAGGCAGCTCCGCTTGGTACTGGCAATTACACCACCCATGTGCCTCAGCTTTATCTAAAAGTGCAGCCAGGA
>NW_010566748.1:0-201 GCF_000687285.1 Phaethon lepturus
CTCTCGGTCCCCTTCTTCTTTCACTGGGCCGAGAAGGAGGAAAAGAGGCCGGGTCAGGGCAGGAAAATACCCCCAAAAGAGGGGGGTGACCCACTGCAGCCCGAGGAGACCTAGGGCTCACCGCACCTTTCCTTTGCAGCCCCGTGAATTTTAACCCCGGCTGCCCACGGGGAACTCGCGGGATCCCCAAGCCGGGCCCAG
>NW_010566749.1:0-201 GCF_000687285.1 Phaethon lepturus
GCCCCGGGCCTGGCTCTGCGCTGGCTTACCTCGTCCTGGTCCCGCATGGCATTGAGCTGCTCCAGCTTCTTGGCCCAATACCTGGCCTCCTCCTCGGGGATATCTGCAAGGGCAAAGACCCCGATTGGTGTGCAGACCCCTCCCAAAACAGCCCCCCAGCTTTTGGGGCTACAGGATCGGTCCCCCAGCCCCAAACCTGAG
>NW_010566750.1:0-200 GCF_000687285.1 Phaethon lepturus
GTGTCCCCCGGTTACAGTTGCCACGGCGCCCCGGAGCGTTCCACCAGCCCTCTGCTGGCACCAGGGAGGGGGGACTCGCCCCCTCCCCCGGGCCCGCTGGGCCGTACGAAGAGGAGCGGGGGCCCGGCCCCGGGTGCTGGGGGGTGGGCGGCGGTGCCCCGAGGGCGGTGGGGCCGGGAACGAGGTGGTGTGGGTGTCAC
>NW_010566751.1:0-200 GCF_000687285.1 Phaethon lepturus
AATCCCCACCAGAGTCCGTGCCCTAATACTCTACAAATTCACCCTAACAGGAGCACAGTTTAGACAGAAGAACAAGGGTAGACTGACAAAAACTTTTTTTCAAATACAGTGAAATCTTAAGAGGGTAATGCTTATGTACTGCAATGAATGTAAACGGACTTGAAGGATATTACATAATTCTAGGCAGTCCAAGATCAATA
>NW_010566752.1:0-200 GCF_000687285.1 Phaethon lepturus
CCAGCCACGCTGGTCACCTGGTTCCCAGGGAATTCAAACAGCACCTTCTCCTTACCATGTCGATTAGCCCAGTGCCAGGCTTGGCCACCAATGAGCAGCCCTCCACCCTCCTTTACAAAGTGCACCAGGTGTTTTGCCTGTGTGCCATCATAGGCATCCATACAGTACACCCCCAGGGAGGGGCTGAGCTCTGCCCCAGC
>NW_010566753.1:0-201 GCF_000687285.1 Phaethon lepturus
GACCACTAGTTGAGAGAGCCTCTAGAGCCAGAAGGGGGGGACTGTGCCCTGCCCGCACGCGTTCCCTGCGTGAACTTTCATGCAAAGTGCCGCACCACGCCCTTCTGACACACCACACCCTGTCCGCCATGCTCTGGGTCACTCGTGTTACCTGGGGGCTGCTCTTGCGTGTGAGGGGCTTTGGCTGCTGCTGCTCTTGTC
>NW_010566754.1:0-201 GCF_000687285.1 Phaethon lepturus
AAAGTCCTATTGTGCTCTAAAAAAAAAAAAAGTCCAAACAAAACCATATATATAGCGGCGATAGCATTATTCTTGGACACAGGGTCGCGGCCGTGCTCAGAAACCCTCTCCATCAAATCCCCTCACAGGGCTTTACCACGCAGCCTCTTCCCACCCCCCAGCTCCATACCCTCTCCCTCGCCTCGCAGACGGCGGTGCCAA
>NW_010566755.1:0-201 GCF_000687285.1 Phaethon lepturus
CTTTGGTCCTCTCGATTCAAAATTGTCCCTGCGGTTCTCTCTTATGGAAGTGTCTGAAAGGCTCCGGCATGGAGGATGTGAAACCATGCAGGTTTTCATATATAGGAATTCTTTTTTTTTCCCTTTGGCTAATAAGAGTTTCTAGGATTAGGACAGCCTTAAAATACCAGGTCAGCTCTGCCCCAGGGAGTTGGGTGCTCC
>NW_010566756.1:0-201 GCF_000687285.1 Phaethon lepturus
CCCGCGAATTAAAAAATCGGACTCGGGTCTGACGAAATCATGACTGTCTGGAAAACCGCTCCCTGGCTCGGGCTGGTTTAAAGCAGGAACATTTGCTTTCTGTGGGTTTAGGTTGCTGTTGTGTTTGTTCCTTTGCCCGGCGCAGCGCTTGCCCCGCTCCTCGCCGCGAGGCGGGTGGATGGGGAAGCGGCTCGTTGCCAG
>NW_010566757.1:0-201 GCF_000687285.1 Phaethon lepturus
TGCCAGAGGATTATCCAGATCAGTTTGATGATGTAGTGGACTTTATTCAAGCCACCATTAAAAGACTGAGGAGGTCACCGGATAAACAGACTCCGATTTTTTCTAGGCGGGAGAGAAACCGGCAAAACGCAGCCACAAATATAGAGAGTTCCAGCAAAAAGGGGAGGAGAAATCAAAAGGGAAAAAATCGAGGATGTGTCT
>NW_010566758.1:0-201 GCF_000687285.1 Phaethon lepturus
AGAATAGTTCGGGTTGGAAGGGACCTTTAAATGATACTTTTTGCAGTTCACTTTCCAAACTTAGAATAATTCTGGGAATATTATTTCATGAAGTGTTTTTTTGAGAACTGGACTTCAGAAATAGTTGAAAAAAAAGAGCTCTGCAATATCATCTTCCAGAGACCTATTTCCAAGATGCAGTGCAATTTGTATTTTTTGTTC
>NW_010566759.1:0-200 GCF_000687285.1 Phaethon lepturus
CAGAAGCCATGTTTTCCTCTCAAGGACATACTTACCCAATATAGCCTGATCTCTGACAGCTATGCAATAAATAGCTCCACCCCCTGCCTGCAAAACAGGAAAAGTTTCAGGTCACCTCTTCTAACATCTCAGCTCCTGTTAGGTTTTAATACACAAAATGAGATTGACATAACACATTTTATACAGAAAAGTAAAAACAA
>NW_010566760.1:0-201 GCF_000687285.1 Phaethon lepturus
ACCAAAGCCAGCCATTCAAACAAAAGGAAAACCCCACAGTCAGTGTTTGAATTCTTCTGCCTCATCAAGTCATTCCCAGTCACTATTTCCAACACACATGTCTCCTTCAAACCCATCTGTACCAGCTGGCACTGTAACAGATGTCTCTAAACTCAGACCTCAGGGATTCATTCCCTGCAAAATCCCCTCACCTTCTCCTCA
>NW_010566761.1:0-201 GCF_000687285.1 Phaethon lepturus
GTGATAGAGCAGCTTTGATGGGCATCTGGCAACCAGACAGGGTCAACCCACCACTGAGAAACAGTTCCTATTAAAACTAAATATTTGAGCTGTAACGTTTACATTGGTTTACTTCCTGTTTCTGAGATCTGTTATTGGTATCAACAAGATGATGGTTTTGCTGACAAAGTCTAACCCTGCTGACTCTGGCCTCTATTCCTG
>NW_010566762.1:0-201 GCF_000687285.1 Phaethon lepturus
CATTTCCACTGTGCTGGGGACAAACTGCCACCGTGTACCCCGAAGGAAAGGTGGTACGGGTATCTGCTTGGTTTTGGCTGGGGATCAAGACTAACAGCTTTGTAGATTTTAGAACAGTCATACTCAAACACATCGTTTTATTGACAAATATTTTAAAAACAAATCTAGATCTACTCTACTCTCCTTGTGCAGACAGGAAAA
>NW_010566763.1:0-201 GCF_000687285.1 Phaethon lepturus
ACAACGCAGGTTCCTCTCTGGCCGGGATCATCTTTCTCTCCCTGCCATGAAATTCTTCCCTGATGCTTCGCTCAGTGTTCTCCTACGGGCCAAACCTTACGAGCGCAGGACACAGCCTGAGGGGAAGAGCCTCCCGCCGCTGCACGCCGAGGGTCTCAGGGACGCGGCCCCGCTCCTGCGCAAGCCTCCCACCGCTGCCGG
>NW_010566764.1:0-201 GCF_000687285.1 Phaethon lepturus
AGGACCCCGAATTTCCTTTGTGAAGGTATAATTTGGATAATTACAGCTGGTCTGTTAGGCATTTTATCCTATGACATATGTGCCAGTATGTACACTCAAGAATCACTTCTTCATGTAGCTCTTCAGGGTGGAGGGAATTTTCTCTCCTGTTAAGTAAGAAGTGTTTTATGTGACTACTGAATAAACATCCCAAGGAGAATG
>NW_010566765.1:0-201 GCF_000687285.1 Phaethon lepturus
ATTGCGCCGATTTTTTTTCCCACAGTTGAACTATCAAAACTCAGGCTTGTTCTCTGCCCAAGCCTCTTCCATCTCTCCGCTGGTGACTCAGCGTGACACCAGGCCACTTAAAAAATGTGAGCAGGGAGCAGGAAGGAGCCCGCGGCTGACTCCCCGTGGTTCTGAGCGTGCAGCCCGGCGGGGTTGGCATTGCAAGGGTTT
>NW_010566766.1:0-201 GCF_000687285.1 Phaethon lepturus
ACTTCTCAGAAAATAAGCAGCTGGTGGTGTATGGTAGGGTAATTTTTAGACTCTTCTCAACATTTACACTTGGCGACCTCCTTTAGAGCTTGTATTTGTGGTAAACTCCAAAAGTGAAGAAGTTTGAGGCTGGTTAAGTCTGAACTCGTGAGGCACAGGGTTTCTTGTGTGTATCCTGTGAAGTGAGACTGCGAAAGGTGA
>NW_010566767.1:0-201 GCF_000687285.1 Phaethon lepturus
CTCTTCTACCTAGTGACCAATTTCCTCCAGTATAATGGGAATATGATTTAAATTTTTATTTATCAGATTTGGTTGAAACTGGTCAGCTGGTAAAGGCAGGCAAAAAGAGAGACTGAGGGAGCTTCCAGGTCAGCATTGCTGCTTTAGAAAGCCAGGTGAAAGCATAATCTGCATTTCTTTGTCAGCATAAGGTCACACTTA
>NW_010566768.1:0-201 GCF_000687285.1 Phaethon lepturus
AAAACATCATCACGTTATCAACATTTTCTCACCCCAAATCTAAAACATAGCCTCACACCAGTTTCTGTGAAGAAAATCAACTCTCCTGGCTGAAACCAGGACAATTACAACAACCAAATAATTTTATTTTTTTTTGTGCATGCATCTTTGTGTGTTCTGATTCAAAAAAGTCAAAGAAATTCAAACTCAATAACATCAAAG
>NW_010566769.1:0-201 GCF_000687285.1 Phaethon lepturus
CAGCCGCGGGACCACCCCCCAGCACCCCGGTTTACAGCAAGGCTCCTCTCCGAGGCAAGAGCAAAACTTAGATGGTGGGAACCTCACGATGGGACGGGGCTGCTCGGGAGGGTCCGGGGGGGGGTCAGCGGGTCCCTCACCCTGGGGTGTGACCCCCTGTTATCCGCCCCGGAGCCCCGGGCCCAGCCACCCGGCTCTCCC
>NW_010566770.1:0-201 GCF_000687285.1 Phaethon lepturus
CATCCACAGCCTTTCCCTCATCCCCTGAGTGGGTCACCTTGTCACAGAAAGAGATCAAGTTGGTCAAGCTGCACCTGCCTTTCATAAACCCGTGCTGACCGGGCATGATCACCTCGTCCTCCTGTATGTGCAGCATGATGACACATGAGATCATCTGCTCCATGACCTTTCTTGGCACTGAGGTCAGACTGACAGGCCTGT
>NW_010566771.1:0-200 GCF_000687285.1 Phaethon lepturus
ATTAATAGGACTGAGCATTAACATAGACCTTACCAAAGGGATCACATGCACGTAAGTTCTTATGTGGAATTATGATCCAAATGAGATGTGTCCAGGGGAGCTTGCAGAGCTTTGACCAATTCTGGTGACGATCTTTATCTGTAATTAAAAGGGAAAAAACTCTCCTCCTTTCTGTAAACTTAAAAAAAAAAAAAAAAAAA
>NW_010566772.1:0-201 GCF_000687285.1 Phaethon lepturus
CACCTTTGTCTATTGCAAGTCCCACTTTTCCAAGCAACAGAATGGTACTGCCCATTTTCCTCACAAAAGCAAGTAAAATGCCCTAAATAGTTTTCTGGCTTCTTTGACCTCGAGATTCAATACTCCCATCCTCCTTTACAAGTGTAGTAAAGGCTATTTCATCCTACATTCCCTTCAGACTCATACAGACTGCTGCCCATA
>NW_010566773.1:0-201 GCF_000687285.1 Phaethon lepturus
AGCGCGCAACAGGCTCGGGCGCGGGTTTTTCGATCCCCGCTGAAATATTTTAATCACCCGGGGATAGTGGTGCGTTTCCGAGCTGGCTAGGAGTTTTGCACAGAAATCTTTCATATCACGCGTCGGTGCCGCTGGGTTTGTAATTTCTGCTCGCTCTGGAAACAGTTCCCGCTGCCTTGCGATATTTTTTTTCCCCTGGGG
>NW_010566774.1:0-201 GCF_000687285.1 Phaethon lepturus
GCAAAGAATGCTCACAGGTGAACTTAACCCACGTGCTACAGGAGTCACCACAACACCTCCCTTCAGAGATTCATTCCCTGGCTCCAAAAGCGGGAAAAATAAGGCCAGCTGAATGCAGAAAACAATTTTGTTATGCCTAGATAAGGCATATTAATCTCCAAACCATTAAGCAAATAAAGTAAGTTTCATCATTCAGAAAGC
>NW_010566775.1:0-201 GCF_000687285.1 Phaethon lepturus
CCTGCACCTCCTCCTGCCCGGCTGCTCTGCCAGCATCACCCGCAGGCAGGAAGGGGACAGGGGCCATCCCCGGCCCCATCCGGCCCCTCGGCTCTTCTCCAGGCACTGCCTGGACATGGCTGACGGCTGGAGCAAGGCAGGACCTGTGCGGCCCGGGGCACTGTCCTCCAGCACTGGCAAGCGCTGAGAAAATGAATCTTA
>NW_010566776.1:0-201 GCF_000687285.1 Phaethon lepturus
CACCAATCACACCTTGGGTTTATTTTAAGCAGATCAGAAGCGAGCAGTTATTGGCATGGGATAAAGAGAATTCACAGGTGGTTTTGATTAATATCTGTCAAAGGATGAGATTAAGGTAAAGGCTAACACATTCTGGAAATAAGTTCTTCTCTTTGGTGATAATGTTACCATATAGCAGGTTTTCATCTCTTGATCACAAAA
>NW_010566777.1:0-201 GCF_000687285.1 Phaethon lepturus
ACCAAACCTCAATACGGTGTGACGAACGGGTGAAGTTGGGCGCAGCAGGATGATGTGTTATGCATCTGGGGCTTACAGCTGTTGTATCTGGTGCAGTCCATGTTCACAATCTATGGTAAAGATATTGATCTTGGGGAAATTACTGTAAGAGATAATTAAAGAAAGGATGGTAAGCAGTATCATACAACAACTGGCACCATA
>NW_010566778.1:0-201 GCF_000687285.1 Phaethon lepturus
TGCCTTGGTCTCTAATTCTTACCCATAAGCTCTCAACCCATTCATGGCTGTTCTTCAGAGACAGCTCTTCAAAATCCATTAACTTCTAGACATAGAGGGCAACCCCTCTGCTCCTCCCTCTTTGCCTGTCTCTTCTGAACAGCCTATAGCCACTGATAGCCACGCTCCAGTCACGGGATTTGTCCCACCAAGTTTCAGTAA
>NW_010566779.1:0-201 GCF_000687285.1 Phaethon lepturus
GGAGAGACCACGGCTTCCTGCCGGGTGGGACCGTTGCTCCCTGGTCGAGCTGGCGGAGCTTCAGCGCCCTTCCGCGCAAACCGCCGCACGCACTGCCGCGCCATTTGCTCGCCAGCGCTTCCCACGGCCTTCTGGCACAGGTGTGGGGCGGCTTGGCCACCATCGCTCCTGTCCTTGCCCAGGTCTCGTCAGCCGCGGTGG
>NW_010566780.1:0-201 GCF_000687285.1 Phaethon lepturus
AGTGTCCCCAACCCCCTGGGGGGGTTCCCAGCACCCAAAGGTGCCCCCCACCAGTGTCCTCATCCCCCTGGGAGGGGTCTCCAGTGGTGTCCCCAACCATCTGGGATGGGTCCCTGGCACCCGAGGGTGTCCTCCACCGGCGTCCCCAGCACCCTGAGGGGGTCCCCAGCACCCCAGGGTGTCCCCAACCTCCTGGAGGGG
>NW_010566781.1:0-201 GCF_000687285.1 Phaethon lepturus
GGAGGAGGCAATGGGAAGAGCATGGAGCCGTCCCCGGGCTTGTCTCCATCGGGGATGTGCTGCCGTGCTCAGCATCCTCCTCCTGATCCCCAGCTCCTCGGTACCGACCTTGTCCCATCCCTCGTCCCCGTACCCCATAGCCCAGCTTGGCTGGAGAAAAGCCCTAATGTGACCTTGTCCCCAAAGCCATCCCGGGGTGTC
>NW_010566782.1:0-201 GCF_000687285.1 Phaethon lepturus
ACCAAGGACGCGCTGACGCCGTTTCCTTCCTGCCCCTCACGCCCCAGGGGAGCCGTTTCGTGCCTCGGTGACCCCGAACAGGCGCCATTTCCCTCTCAGCCACCCCTTGCAGCCCACAGCCGCCATTTCCCCTCTCACTGCCCTTCGTGGGCTCCATTTCCCTTCACAAGTTCCACTTCCCCCCTCACAGGCTTCATTTCT
>NW_010566783.1:0-201 GCF_000687285.1 Phaethon lepturus
TAATTCCTTGATAATTAAATCAAGATGGAAATTGTTGAGTGGGTTTTCGAGCAGCATTGCTGGTACATCACCTGTTTTTACATTCACAACTTATCACAAACCTATTTTTAGTTACATATTATATTTCATCATTGTTTAATACTGCTTAATTCCCCACCACCTTGGTTACAATATGAAGATATTAGAAGGGACAGAATAAGG
>NW_010566784.1:0-201 GCF_000687285.1 Phaethon lepturus
CTCTCTTTCCTTCCCCTCCCTGGCAGCTGTCTGTGCACAACGGCCTGTGTTTGCCGCTGGCTCTGAGGCTAGGGAGGGGACAAGGACGCTGAGCCCACGGGACTGGAAACCTCCCATTATCCCTGGGATAACGGGGGTACCCCCAGGCTCCTCTCTGCCCAGAGCCCCTCAGTTTGGTGACCCTGAATCTCTGCAGGAGGC
>NW_010566785.1:0-201 GCF_000687285.1 Phaethon lepturus
TCTTTTAATGTCCTGCTGGACTCAGAAATATTTTGGGACTATTTGTCTTTTGACAAGGCTTTTTGTGCTCGCATATTTAAATACTCCTGCTTGGTAAAAGAATGCAGCTGTGGAATCAAATATGAAGCTCAGGTTTTAAGTTTAGAGTCTGTGCTTAGTTTTCACAAATGGTGCCTCCAGCAAATAGACAGGGCTTTAAAC
>NW_010566786.1:0-201 GCF_000687285.1 Phaethon lepturus
CATGGTCACAAGCTTGTTAATGTCTAAAATATGGAAATAGAGAGAGTAATATTTGTTAAAGATCTCAGTGGCTCTTTATTTTTACGTCCATCACCCTCTCATTCTCTCCTTCCCAGCTGATTGTGAAATTATATTGAGCAGCAACAAAAAGCAATGAGCAGACTTCCAGACTTGTAAAATTCTTAGATCCAAGCATTTTTT
>NW_010566787.1:0-200 GCF_000687285.1 Phaethon lepturus
CCTGCTGGTTAAACCGCCCCTCGGCAGGCAAGAAGGGTCTAACTTCTATTTTTAGGATCACAGCCTAATGTTTGGGTTGAAACTATGTCTGCCTGTAGGGGTTCTTGAGATTAATTCTGGTTTTAGGATTAGGAGCAGGAGGGGGATGATGTGGAGGGCTATTAGGAGGTGTTCTCGGGTGCTTGAGTTTTGGATGGAGG
>NW_010566788.1:0-201 GCF_000687285.1 Phaethon lepturus
GGGACGCTGGCCCTGGGTTGTGAGAGCTACTGAGAGCGTTACAGAGACACACGGTCGGTGGAAATGGAATCCTCCGTCTCCTTCAACCCACGAAGAGCCAGCCGGGTGGAAGGGAGCGGGGCACGCACCGTGGGTTTCAGCGCAGGCTGGCTCTGGTGCAGGTGCCGGTGCTGGTGATGGCGCGGGGGAGCGAGTCCTCCC
>NW_010566789.1:0-201 GCF_000687285.1 Phaethon lepturus
TCACGAGTAGGGGATCCTCTTTCCTTTCCTCTCCCTTCCCCCACTTCCTTGTCTTTTGATTGCAACGGAAATCTGCATCTTTGAAGGCCAGGCCTTGTGCTCTTTACTGAGCTGTCTCCAGGAAAACTGCTAGGAGCAGCACACACCTGTACGTACACAAACATGAGAGAAAGAAACCTAAAGAGAGCAAGAGGCCGGCTT
>NW_010566790.1:0-201 GCF_000687285.1 Phaethon lepturus
CAACTGTGAGAAAGGAACCTCAGAGAGCCCAAATACAAGAAAACAATCACAAAAAGAGGTATCGGACTAAGCAAAATTAATTGGATAAATGCAGAAACAGGGTAGAGAAGATATTCTTTCTCTCAGCAATGCTGGTACAGGACTAAGCACATACAAAGTGACCAGAATAAATGTAAGCTGGAATTCAGAAGAAAAAAAAAA
>NW_010566791.1:0-201 GCF_000687285.1 Phaethon lepturus
CTGACCCCTGAGGAATGCCACTCATCACTGGACTCCATTTGGACATCGATCCGTTGACTGCAACTCTTTAAGTGCAACCATCCAGTCAATTCCTTACCCACCCAGTGGTCCATACACCAAATCTATGTCTCTCCAGTTTAGAGACGAGGATGTCACATGGGACAGTGTTGAATGCTTTGCAGAAGTCCAGGTAGATGACAT
>NW_010566792.1:0-201 GCF_000687285.1 Phaethon lepturus
ATAAATGAAAAAAAAAGAAAAAGAAAAAGAATCGAGGCGCTTTGGGTGATGGAAGCGGGAACGGAGGGGGAAAAAAGGAAAAAAAAAGGAAAATAAAAATCCATGCTTGACCGTTATCCATGCAGAGTGACCATGCTCTCGGGGGAAGAGAAAGGAAACAACAAAAAAAAAAGAGGAATTTGGGAATCGGGGCGGGGGGGC
>NW_010566793.1:0-201 GCF_000687285.1 Phaethon lepturus
AGTTACCAAAGTGTGGGCAATATAAATATCTGTATGTTTCAGTAGACACATTCTCTGAGTGGCCAGAGCTTTCCTTTGCCGAAAGAATCGAGCAAGGCAAGTCATTAAAGTAGTATTAAAAGAAGTAATTCCTCAGTTCAGCATTCCTGAGGGCTTATCCTCTGACAACAGACCTCATTTTATTTCAGAAATAATCCAAGG
>NW_010566794.1:0-201 GCF_000687285.1 Phaethon lepturus
GGACACACTTGCATATCTCAGGTGTGGCCACTGAAGCATTGCGCTGGAAGCAGAGATGAATCGCTGTACTGTTTTGTAATGGGAAAAGACCAGGAATTACTTTCTGATAACAGAAATAAATATTTCCATGCAGTGCTCTCAGGCATTCCTCTTTGAGAAGGATCCTTCTTTGAATCCCAGCTTCCGCTGCACAAAGTTAAC
>NW_010566795.1:0-201 GCF_000687285.1 Phaethon lepturus
CACTGGGAGCACTGGGAGGACACTGGGTGGACTGAGGGACACTGGGAGGGACACTGGGGCGATACTGGGTGGGAAGTGGGGGACACTGGGAGCACTGGGGGGACACGGAGGGGGCACTGGTGGTTACTGGGAGCACTGGGAGGGACACTGGGGCAGGACTGGGGGTCTCTGGGGTGTCACTGGGGGCACTGGAGTGGGACT
>NW_010566796.1:0-201 GCF_000687285.1 Phaethon lepturus
AGGTTAGAGCCGGAGTTAACCCAGGATGCCTGGAGGAGAGCGAGGCACCTCCTGTGACTCTCTTGTACCCATTATGGTAAAGCTCCAGTGACCCACCGTGGAACAAGGTCTCAGGACCTTGTCAGGACCTCAGGCCTTTGGTCTGAACCTGCCCCAGCGGCAAATCTGTGTGCATGGGACCAACCCAGAAATCTAAGAGTC
>NW_010566797.1:0-201 GCF_000687285.1 Phaethon lepturus
GTCGTGGATAATACACCTTCCACGGGTGGAATGCTGCCGGGTGACAGCGAGAACTGGTTGTGTGTCAAATTCGGCCCATCCCGCGGGCTCTCAGCCAAAAGCCAGACTTGCCCCACTTTAGTTAGGGACGACTTTCTCAGCCCATACAGGGAGGAGAGCGCTTTTGGGAGGCTGGGGTGCTGCAGCCCCCACTAGCATGCT
>NW_010566798.1:0-201 GCF_000687285.1 Phaethon lepturus
TCATAAGAGTAAGCACCACCAAGCTGCACTTGCCTTGATGTGTTATTGTGCATCAAGCTGATGAAGATGGCAGGTGGTTTTCTAGTGTTTCCAGCGCACTTCCCCCGTTCCTTCTACCTGTCCCCATAGCAAATTACTGACGGGTTTCCCTGACGTGAAAATGGCAAGGATAAACACAACACAGATATAGTTCAGGTACTT
>NW_010566799.1:0-201 GCF_000687285.1 Phaethon lepturus
GGGAGCCGGTATCTCCTGGGCATCGGATGGTGGGTTTTTTGGGGCAGGGGCTGAGCTGGTGTCTTGCTCCATCACCCGCACGCCACGGACGTGCGGTCCCCGAGCACGGCTTGTAGCCGAATACACCCTGACCTGTAACGCGGGCAGCAAACACAGCTCTCGAGGAGAGACCTCGAATCGAGCGAAAAGCCTCCGGTTTGG
>NW_010566800.1:0-201 GCF_000687285.1 Phaethon lepturus
GAAAGCGGCTTTCTTGTCACTTTGTCACTTGCCCCTGTGCCTTTTCCTGTGACCCTTTCCAGCACTGCAGTGGTTACCAGCAGGGGCATCACTACACAGCAGTGATGCACACTGCTCCTTTCTTACAAAGGCTGATGTCGTGAATGTAGGGGAGCTATTTAATCACTTACCTCTATTGGTAAATTTGTATTTCTAGCAGAA
>NW_010566801.1:0-201 GCF_000687285.1 Phaethon lepturus
TGGCCTTGTTTGGTTAACAAGATGTAGCTTTGCAATATCATTTATTGATGCATGCGTTGGTCTTGTGTTTTTCTTGCCCTGGAAGATATCTCAACCGTCTCAAAGAACAGTTGTGTCAAAGTAAGAATCATGGAGTCTGAGCTGGAGAGATTCATTACTACTAACGGTAAATCAGTGAATTGTGGTCATGTTTACGTTTTT
>NW_010566802.1:0-201 GCF_000687285.1 Phaethon lepturus
GTGGGGTGGGGACAGAGCTGCCAGGATGGAGGGGGAAATTATATTCTGCCTGGAATAAATCAGGCAACTGTGTGTCACTTTTCTTAAAACTGGCCAATATTACCCAGGGCCTCCAATCACAAGTCAGAAGCCACATTTTGAATGAGCTTTTCTCACCACTGTGAGTAGCAGCCCCATGGACGGTGCCGGCGGGCAGCCAGG
>NW_010566803.1:0-201 GCF_000687285.1 Phaethon lepturus
ATTGAGCACACCCGTCAGGGCAGAGCCCAGGACCCCCGTGGTGACACAGCCCAGTTGCCAACCACCCCGGAGCCGGCAGGGCTGGGCTGAAGGCTTTATTGAAAAATCGAAAACACACGACGTAGTAATTACTATTATACAATGAAAAAAAAAATCAACCCAACCCGCAGCGGAAGGCCATCCCCGCCATCCCCGTCACCA
>NW_010566804.1:0-201 GCF_000687285.1 Phaethon lepturus
GACCAATTTAGGATCTCACAGGAGGTTTTGAGTCTGCATCAATATTAGTTGCAAATTTGACCTAACACCTATTGACTTCAGACCCCATCAGGAGCAACTGACACAACTTCAATCAGAACCGGGCAGTCAGGATTAGGTCTTGAGGCAGACAGGGCTCAGCTCCTTACGGAAATGTGTCTTGAGTGAACCTTGCAATTCACA
>NW_010566805.1:0-201 GCF_000687285.1 Phaethon lepturus
TGTTTTTGAACAAACAGCTCAGAATTAGCATTAAAAATGCATTTCGTTTTCGTCACTAATGCCGTCATTCTCTTTCTGCATCACTCATGGGTGAACAGCAGCGGTTGTCGTGGGAGGCTGGGGCAGCCCAACCCTTTGCTTCACGCTTGTGTTTCCCCGACCAGCGACTGCGTGCTGGGACCAGCGACGTTCTCACGTCCC
>NW_010566806.1:0-201 GCF_000687285.1 Phaethon lepturus
CCCCTAACCCTAACGCCCTAACCCTAACCCTTAACCCCAACCCTTAACCCCAACCCTAACCCGTACCTGTAACCCCAACCCTAACCCTTAACCCCAACCCTAATGGCGCCTTAACCCTAACGCCCTAACCCTAATGCCCCCCTAACCCTAACCCTAATGCCCTAACCCCGTAACGCCCCAACTCCTAACTGTAACCCCTAA
>NW_010566807.1:0-201 GCF_000687285.1 Phaethon lepturus
CCCTATCACAGCCAAAACCAGTACAATATAAAAAGTTGAAAACCAAGTTTTTATCATGATATTATCAGTGAGTCCTTAGAACATGTCCTTTTTGAAGGGTGAAGAAAAAGCGAGGGACAAAATGGTAAGGAGCAATATATAAGTATTTTTAAACATTGAAACTGCAAACTGTCTCATTGAGTTCATTGCACCTTGTACCTT
>NW_010566808.1:0-201 GCF_000687285.1 Phaethon lepturus
CCGCCCGCTGCCCTTCCGAGGGTCTTCACCAATGTGGGCAGGGGAAGGGGATATTCTCCCCTTGATTTTTCCCAGAAACGGGAAAAAATTAGATGGGAAGAGGTTCCATGCCAGGAAAAAAAGGCATGTTCCCCCCCCCAAAATATTCGCTCTCGAGTTGAAAAGCCCTGACAATCCAGCTGTGATTTTCTTCGGCGCTGG
>NW_010566809.1:0-201 GCF_000687285.1 Phaethon lepturus
GGGTGCATGGCGGATGGGATGGCTGTCCCACCGGTGCGTGACTCAGCCCCTCTCCGCTCGCAGCCACCGCCACCATGACGCACCAGTACCCCGCGCTGACGGCCGAGCAGAAGAAGGAGCTGTCGGACATCGCGCTGCGTATCGTGGCCCCGGGCAAGGGCATCCTGGCCGCCGATGAGTCCGTAGGTCAGTGCAGGGGGG
>NW_010566810.1:0-201 GCF_000687285.1 Phaethon lepturus
TCCTTTCCAACCTTAGTGATTCGGTGATTCTCTGATTCTGTGATGAAAGAAAATGTTGAAGTACATTTTAATCCCTTATATCTTACTAATTTTTAGTAGTAATTTATTAATGGTTAGTTTTATGACTAATATTGTTTAAGATAAACAGCAAGAAATAAAATTTATCTTTATCTTATAGGCTATATGGAAGTGATTCAAATT
>NW_010566811.1:0-201 GCF_000687285.1 Phaethon lepturus
CGTAAACACACCCCTATGGGGGGCACCCTACATAAATGTACTCCTATAGGGATCCTACGTAAACACACCCCGTGGGAGAGCCTATGTAAACACTCCCCTATAGAAGACCCTACGTAAACACACCTCTATAGGAGACCCTGCATAAACATCCCCCTATGGGGGACCCCATGTAAACATACTTCTATGGGGGGACCCTACGTA
>NW_010566812.1:0-201 GCF_000687285.1 Phaethon lepturus
TCTTAAATTGCTTGCTAACCTTAGACAAAAGCAAAACAATATTGACAAGAATTACCAATAGAAGTATTTTAACTCCCCAAGGATGTTCCAGGTACTGAGAAGTTATTGTAATGAAGGAGGAAATATCACAGTAGAAGGCAGGGAAGTTGCCATTCTGTATTTCCTCCATGAAAAACCTCTCAGAGGAAGAAGTATAATTGC
>NW_010566813.1:0-201 GCF_000687285.1 Phaethon lepturus
GGGGTTTTCCTATGGCTGCTGGTTCGCTTCCTTCATCTGCCAAAGCCCAGGAGCCATTGCAGATCACCAGCTGTCCCCACACACATACCCTTGCCCTGCCCTTGTGTCTCCCTGTCCTTCTGTCCATCCCTGCAGTGATCAGGGTGCAGTTTGGGTGCATGGGCTCCTGCAGGGCAGGAGTGAAGCCCAAGAACAGCCCTC
>NW_010566814.1:0-201 GCF_000687285.1 Phaethon lepturus
CAAGAGCCGTATTGGGTGAGATGAGGTGCAAACAAGCACCGCCTCGAGGACGCTGAACCCCTAAAGGAGGCACCCATCCCCAGTGAAGCGACCTGCGCGCCGACCTCACGGGTCGCTCCCGCACGCTTGAATTACGCGGCTTTCTGCTCAAGAGAAGCGTCCGATGAAGCATCACCTACTGGTGCAGGAGAAACGGGTCAG
>NW_010566815.1:0-201 GCF_000687285.1 Phaethon lepturus
TTTTGCAGTGGCTGCTAACAGTGGAAGGTTGATAGATATAGCTGTAACATTACTATATCAGTTCGATAAGAATTACATTTTGATGACAGCTTTACTGTAGTGAAGATTTGCAGTCTTTCTGTTTAATGTTAAATAGGAGGGTTAATATTATTAGTTATAGGTGTGTCCTGGTTTCAGCCAACATAGAGTTAATTTTCTTCA
>NW_010566816.1:0-201 GCF_000687285.1 Phaethon lepturus
CCCCTGCCACTGCTCCAGGCTGAGCTTGCACCCAGGGGACGAACCAATGAACCTATACGGTCTTTAAAACATGGTTTAGCGAGCGGAATCCTCTTGTCCCCTGCCTGCGAAGCGTACGCTGCGGGTAGTTATTTTTCACCGTTATACAATTTTTTGCAGAGGCTCCAGCGCTCGAGACGCGGCGGGCTCAGCCACCGTGTC
>NW_010566817.1:0-201 GCF_000687285.1 Phaethon lepturus
TGACCCCATCTCCCCGCTGCCCCAGTGGTGGGGGTGAAGCTGGACCTGGAGGCCTGGGCTGAGAAGTTCAAAGTGCTGGCGAGCAACCGGACAGACCGTGACCAGCTGGGCGCCCGCCGGGTACGTCCCCCAGGGCTCGCACAGCGCTGGCACGGCGTGGGGATGGGGACGGCGACAGGGAGGGAGCTCTGCTTGCTGGGG
>NW_010566818.1:0-201 GCF_000687285.1 Phaethon lepturus
GCCCTCTTCATGTGCAGCTGTGCTCTCATGAGCTGTTGCTTGCTTGCTTCCTCTCACTCTGAGAGTCATGTGCTCCCTGTTGCTCAACCTTGTGTGTGGTCATGCTCACTCTCCCTCTCTAGGCTGTGCATGCTGTTCCTCTCTTGGGTGTGATGGCACATGCTTTCCTTCACTTGGTCACAAATCCTCTATGTCTGTGGC
>NW_010566819.1:0-201 GCF_000687285.1 Phaethon lepturus
GGAGGAGGAGGAGGAGGCGGCGGATGACGACGAAGAGCTGGAAGATGAAGACGATCTCATGGTAAACGGGGGTTTGAGTTCTCGGCGGGGGAGCTGTGGTCCCTGGGATCGCCTTGTCCCAAAAAAGGGCTTTTTTGCCCCGGATCGTCGCTGACGAAGCTGCCGGCGCTTTGCAGGCCGAGCTGCAGGAGGTGCTGGGCG
>NW_010566820.1:0-201 GCF_000687285.1 Phaethon lepturus
CACCCCCATCGGTGGGAGCCACAGGGAGCCCCAAGACCCTGGGAGAGACCCCCAAAAAGACAAAACCAGCCTGCTCCTGGTAGGACCTCTGACCGCGTGGAGAGAAGACCATGCTCAAGCAGGTTGTGAAGAACTGCAACCCATGCGAAGGAAGGAGCCACGCTGAAGAAGTTGGAGGAGGGCTGTGTCCTGTGGGTGGGA
>NW_010566821.1:0-201 GCF_000687285.1 Phaethon lepturus
AGCGGTGCCCGGCCGTAAAAGTCTGCCTGCTTCTCTGTCTCGGCAGCCAGGAAACCTCAGCCGGCTTGAGGAGACCGTAGGAAATGGCAAAGCCTCAGGCTCCAGCTCTCCAAAATAAGGTGCAGCTAAATTAATATGGTGCTAGTGAGCGGCGAAGTGATGTCACCTGGGCCTTACGGCGAGCGGCGGGGGGGGCGGGAA
>NW_010566822.1:0-202 GCF_000687285.1 Phaethon lepturus
GGCACGGCGCGGTGGCCCGATAGCGCCTGGGGACATGGGGCCCCAGGGATTGATCGGTGGCCCTCGGGGACGTGGTGCCCCTGGGGAATGCACGGTGGGTTCACAGCCCTGGGGACACACAGACCTGGGGAAGGACCGGCAGCCCGGCAGCCCCCGGGGACAGCACGAGGGTTTGGCACCCCCAGGACAGCAGGGTGGCTCG
>NW_010566823.1:0-201 GCF_000687285.1 Phaethon lepturus
CCTCTGCTTTTTCCTCTCTCTCCTTTTCCACCTTCATCTTCATCTGTATTTTACAAAATACACAAAAAAAGTTAACCAAGGGGACAGCCTGCTAAGCTGGAAGTCATAGCTTTCATCAGAAGCAGCGCTGTGTTAGCGCTCTGATAAGCATGGTCATTGTGGCAAGCCAGTGTCCAAGCCCAGGGTTTTCAGCAGCCCTGG
>NW_010566824.1:0-202 GCF_000687285.1 Phaethon lepturus
AGGACAGAGGCGGTTTGTTCGGCCAAAGGCTAGCCGTCCTGACCGCTGCCGCGGAGCGGAGGGCAAGGGCAGAGCAGGGAAAAATGAAGCCTGATGCTGGGAGGCAGGTCCCAACCAGGTGGGATGCCCGAACTGGGGAGCTGTGGGTTGCGCAGGGTGGGTTCCCCGGCTCCCACTATCAGACTGGGTGGCGAGGGATCTG
>NW_010566825.1:0-201 GCF_000687285.1 Phaethon lepturus
TTTAGTATCACATGAGAGAAGGTTCCATTTAGAAAACATCCTTGTATGTTTGTGCAGTTTAAGTTAAACCCATCCCTGACTTCATAAGAAAGAAAAAAAAAAAGCTACAATGAGCAAGGATCAGGATTGGTACCTGTAAACATTGTTATTACACTGCATCCGTTATGGCAAAAAGTAACTTAGACTAAAAAGCCACTCCAA
>NW_010566826.1:0-202 GCF_000687285.1 Phaethon lepturus
GTTCATCCAGTTTAGCTGGGTTTCCACCGGATGGCAAAAGACCACACCTCTGACACTGGTGAGGCTCGAAGATCAAGCCCTCAGTTTGAAGCAGGACATGCTCCTGAGCTAAACAGTTGCAAATCTTTTTGATGTGAGCCATACCTGTTCATTTCCCCATGGGTCTTCTTTTCTTGTACTCGTTTTTAGAAATGCCTGAGCC
>NW_010566827.1:0-202 GCF_000687285.1 Phaethon lepturus
GCCCCAGTATCCCCCAGCCCCATACTGGGGGGGCCCCAGTGTCCCCCAGTATCCCCCAAACCGAGACCCTGCCCCAGTGTCCCCCAGCACCCATACTGAGTGGACCCCAGTATCCCCCAGCCCTGTATTGGGTGATCCCCAGTATCCCCCAGTCCCGTACTGGGAGCCCTTGTTCCCAACACCTGTATTTGAAACTCCCCCG
>NW_010566828.1:0-202 GCF_000687285.1 Phaethon lepturus
GAAGGGAACATTTGATTCCTTCCATTTTCCAAGAAATTTACCAGTTTATCTTCTGTATGAACTGAGTATGCAGAATGCCAGTACCAGTGGTCTACACATCAACCCAGCAAAAAGGCCACCCAAGAATTGGCACTTTCACTGAGTAGAATCACAGACAGGGAACAGAGCAGTTTCTCAATGAGTATAGGCAGAAGTCTTAGCA
>NW_010566829.1:0-202 GCF_000687285.1 Phaethon lepturus
CATCCTCTCTCCCCCCTTTAGTTTGCCACCGTCTACAAAGCGAGGGATAAGAACACCAACCGAATCGTGGCTATTAAAAAGGTGAGTGTCAGAGTATTTTCCCGTCGTGTGACCAAGTGCCTGGCCGCTCTTGACCTGCCTAACGATTTTCTCTGACGTCCCTGATGGGGAGTGGGAGAACGTCTATTTCCGTTTCTGGAGT
>NW_010566830.1:0-202 GCF_000687285.1 Phaethon lepturus
CTAATACTTTTTATTTCCAGCTCCCTCTTCTTGTGCTTATGGAAAGTCCTTCCTGACCAGGTGACATCTCCAGAGAGCCAGGCATTCTCAACCTGACATGCTACTTTGTGCTGCAACTCTCTTCCCTGCAGGGAGAATCAAGCAGAAAATATGGGCAAAGACATGGAGACCAAAAAAAAAAAAAAAAAAAAGAGTTAAACAA
>NW_010566831.1:0-201 GCF_000687285.1 Phaethon lepturus
TGGCAGTCAGCCAAGGTCAACCCACCACAAATATGTTTTCATAGAGGCGCCACCATTACTGGATTCTTGGTCATTACTGTATTCCAACATATGCATATCCCTGGTTACAGTGAGTTGACCAGGCCCTTATATCAAGTGACTTGGAAAATGCATTATTTTGTGCGGGAAGAGGAAGTGTCACCGAAATCGGGAATAAACCTC
>NW_010566832.1:0-201 GCF_000687285.1 Phaethon lepturus
AAAAGCTGTATGTTACTTTTTTTTGGTGCCTGCAAAGGACATATCACCAGATGCCATGTTTTACACCGTGTTTTATGCCATGTTTTATGCAGGCACCTCCAAATGAATGCTGGCTAAAACTGCTTAAGAAGTTACTGCCTCTCTGCCAAAAGCTACTATCCTTACAACAGTCTTGGCAGAACATAACTTTTGTCCACACAT
>NW_010566833.1:0-202 GCF_000687285.1 Phaethon lepturus
AACACCATAACCACAAATGTCCTCCCTTCCTTCTTTCATTGAGCTTTTATTGCTGAGCATGTCATATGGTATGAAATATCCCTTTCGTCAATTTGGGTCAGCTGTTCTGGCTGTATCCCCTCTCAACCTCTTGTCCACCTCCAGCTTACTTGCTGGGGGAGGGGGGAAAGGAAGAGAAAGCCTTGACGCTGTGCAAGCACTG
>NW_010566834.1:0-202 GCF_000687285.1 Phaethon lepturus
GCTCACAGCGGAGTCTGCGTCCCCAACCGGCTGCTCAGGGGGTGGCTGAGGTGGGGGGTGCCCCAAAAGCTGCCCCCGCCTTGCAGCAGCTGCATGGAGTAAAATCCAGGCACAGTCCCAACAGGATACACGGCAGGGAGCAGGTTACACAGCACAAGCAACAGAGGGAAAAGGGGAGAGAAACCAAACCAAAACAAAAACA
>NW_010566835.1:0-201 GCF_000687285.1 Phaethon lepturus
CAAGAATCCAGATTCGTGGAGAGAAGCCTGGCACATACCTCCTGCTTGAAGACTATTCTGAATTGAGAATTTCTGAAGCCATCCAAGCCTGAGAAAGAGTTAACCTAAAGGCACCTACCTGTGCCAAATGTACTGGGTACCCTGACTGGGTAGCTCCTGCTACCAGGCCATTTCCTACCTCCTGATCACTACCAGAGCTCG
>NW_010566836.1:0-202 GCF_000687285.1 Phaethon lepturus
TTACAGAAACCTAGTGACAAGCCTTAATATTGATGCCTGGATTGCAACCACCAGAAAGTTCAGAGGCTTGGTTCTTCACAAAAGTAGTAAGGCAGAGATTCAGGTGCTACTAACTGCCACATTACTGAAGACATGCAAACTTAACAGAAAAGTTAACTAAGTCCAGGAGAAGCTTTTGGAGTCTGGATTCAGATCTGGGTAT
>NW_010566837.1:0-201 GCF_000687285.1 Phaethon lepturus
TCTTCATGTTCTAGGGAGGCCTGGACAAGCCAGCAGGAACAGGGACTTAAACGACTGCTTCCTTTCCCAGTAATCTCTTATGCAGTACTCCATGAAATCTAGCCTTGCTGTCCAGCCACCCCTGCAGATAGCTACTCCCACACTTCCAGTCTGGACACCATTTACTGCGTGTACCTCAGCTTCCTCCAGGGAGGCTTGGAG
>NW_010566838.1:0-202 GCF_000687285.1 Phaethon lepturus
AGAATGAGTTTGTGGTGCTTAAGAAGGTGAGCCACAGAGGCACCAGGAGTAAGGGGGTGTTCTGGGACAGGCTGCAAAGACATTGCAAGGAGGCAGCACCAAGACGGGCAGCTTCCAACAGGATGCATTGATTGCCAACAGTCTTCTGGCATGGGATGAAGCTGTTGTCTATCTGTGCGATCTTTCCTTTAGGATGTGGACT
>NW_010566839.1:0-202 GCF_000687285.1 Phaethon lepturus
GCGTCCTGCGGCTGCCCGGCCCCTCGCAGCCAACTCCCACAAGTACTTTTATCACAGAGTTATTAGGCCATTATGGTCTACGATTGTCTTTTACTGCCTTTGATTTCTTCTGTTGTCAGGCGTGAGGAAAGTGATGTGTAACATGATCCAAAGTGTTCTTGTTTGTTTTAATCTACTGTTTTAATATATTATGGCTTCTTGC
>NW_010566840.1:0-202 GCF_000687285.1 Phaethon lepturus
AAGAGTGGAGGCCAAGTCACGGTCTGGTAAGAACCGCTCGTTGCGAACGGGCCCGGCTCGGCTGTTTGCTGTCAGCAGTTCTTGGCTTGAAATGAAGCGGTTTTTAACAACAAAAGTAAAATTGCGATTGCCAGCGGACGCCCGCAGATCCCACCTTGTCGTGAGCCCAGGTAGTGCGGGGGGGTTGAAAGTGCGTTGTTAC
>NW_010566841.1:0-202 GCF_000687285.1 Phaethon lepturus
CCAGGAGCCTTTCGTTGTATTTTCTCTCCCCCGTCCATCTGAGGAGGGCAGTGATGGAGGAGCTTTTGTTGGCACCTGGTGTGAAACCCAGTCAGCCCAAGAACTGGGACACTGTGATGGAGTCCCAGACATGGCGGCACTCCAGCTATAGTGACAGGGATTGGCAGGGCCTTGATAGTGTCTTGTATCGTAGTTGTATTCT
>NW_010566842.1:0-201 GCF_000687285.1 Phaethon lepturus
CAGCAGGAACCCAGAAAATCAGCTGAGTGCAGGAGGAAAAAAATCTGTCTAACGCCATTCAAAAGTAAGTGAAGCACTTTCCATTTATTTCTTCACTTACGTTCCTTTTAAACAGCTACACCTCTGTTACAGATTAACATGGCTTAAGTAAGATTCAAGGTTATTGTCACAGTTTAACCCCAGACAGCAACTAAGCACCAC
>NW_010566843.1:0-202 GCF_000687285.1 Phaethon lepturus
GCTGCGGGCTGAGTCACGGGCAGGAAGCAGATTGCATCAGGGAGCGGGCTGTTCTCCCCGCTCCTGCCTCCCTCTCTCCCTCTCTCCATCCCCTCTCCCCCTCTCGCCATCCCCTCTCTCCCCAGTGCCATGGAGAAGGAAGACAGCCCTTCGACCAGTAGCTCAGTGGCCTTGGCCTCGTCCTCCACAGCCACCTTCAAGG
>NW_010566844.1:0-202 GCF_000687285.1 Phaethon lepturus
GCTCTGCTGCGTGCGCGCTGAGTCCCTGGGGAGGGGTCCTGCTTTGGGGGGCGATGCCACACGCGGGCCCCTCGGAAAGGCAATTTATTGAGCCCCGAGATTAACCCCCCAGGCACTGCTAACTCCTGCGTAACCAAGTAGGAACCAAAACACCGGAGGGAGCGGAGCCGGGTTTCCCCGCAGACACCGGGTGCCTCCGGCC
>NW_010566845.1:0-202 GCF_000687285.1 Phaethon lepturus
GGATTTTCACTACAGTTTGATTTTAAAAATAGCAAATCATTTAAACTTAAAATGCTGAAATCACATTGTTTTCCTTGAATGATATGCATGTGTTTGCAGTTTCTACACTCATGCTCATATAGTACGAATGTTGGTCTTAACTAAAATCCTTTCAAAAGCATGATTTGTATTAGATAAATGAATATTGTATAAACTAAACTTG
>NW_010566846.1:0-202 GCF_000687285.1 Phaethon lepturus
CTGCGTTGGGACCGGCATCGCCCCGTCTCACTGTCTTTTCCCGGGCTCTCTTTCAGCAGTTACTGGGCGAGGAGTGCCTGTTCCTTGAAAGGATCGAAGAAAACCATTACAACACATACATCTCCAAAAAGCACGCGGATAAGAACTGGTTTGTTGGTCTGAAGAAGAATGGGAACAGCAAGCTGGGGCCGCGGACTCACTA
>NW_010566847.1:0-202 GCF_000687285.1 Phaethon lepturus
TACTTATGTATTTGTCTATCAGCTGGTAAATATATGATCCTTTTTTTACGGAAAAAAGGAGCCTGGAGATTCAGCCATATATAATTTTTGTGTAAAACAGTCCCAGCATCTGAGAACAATATCACACTTTCATCATGTACGTCAGAAAATAATCTCAACCTGTGCTGTGTTAGAATATGAAGCCAAAAGAATGTATTGCACC
>NW_010566848.1:0-202 GCF_000687285.1 Phaethon lepturus
ATTTTTGGTTAGCCATCCAGATTGCAAGGAGAGAGGCTGCTGCTGGTTTCTTCCTGTGCTGCTCCAGGCTGAGGCACTGGCTGCCTTTGCCCTTTCTCCCCTTTTGTGGGCAGAGGTGAAACAACCCAAAATCAAACACAGTTTTACCTACTTCATCCTCTCTGCACTGAGACCAGCACCACCAGACAGCTGTGGGATGGAG
>NW_010566849.1:0-202 GCF_000687285.1 Phaethon lepturus
AGTTATTAGGCTAAAGAAATCTTTAAAAGTTGAACTAATCATGTAATCAACAACCTTCCAGAAAGTACATAAATGTGTCAATCTACGTGATGTACTTTTACAACCACGTTCTCTACTTGGGCAGTGATATCTTGCCGCAGTGGGGCAGCCCAAATGGGTTTACCCCTGTGGTGCCAGTTGGTTTGCTTCCATTGCTGTAGCC
>NW_010566850.1:0-202 GCF_000687285.1 Phaethon lepturus
AATGTGGTATTAGAGTACTTTGTGGCCTCCCTCAGTTGTCAGACATATCATTTAGTTGTACCCTCGGTTTCCTATCTCTGCATGCTATCATGCATCTGTCTCAGGACATAACATCATCTTCCTTAGAAACTGTTGGTGAGGATTAATTTAAAACCTGTTGAGTGTCTGCATAGACTGGGTCAGTTGGATGACCCTTATGCAC
>NW_010566851.1:0-202 GCF_000687285.1 Phaethon lepturus
GCCTTTCCTCATAGGAGAGATGCTCCTGTCCTTCATAATCTTAGTGGTCCCTTGCTGGGCTCTCTCCAGCATGCCCATGTCTCTCTTGTACTGATGATCCCAGAACCACAGAGTACTCCAGGTGTGGCCTCACCAATGCTGAGGAGACGTCAAGGATCACCTTCCTCCACTTGCTGGCAATACTTTGTCTAATGCAGCCCAG
>NW_010566852.1:0-202 GCF_000687285.1 Phaethon lepturus
AAGACTATGGAGGTGAATCTGACAAACTAAACCATGATGATGTGATGCAGGATATAATAACAACAACAACGAAGTAATGTGATGACCAGATAACTTCCATATGGCTGAAAGAACATTTTTCTTACTTCAGTGAATAAATGAGCCTTGAATCAGAGGACAAGGAGGAACCGGAATGATTGAGAGTTTGGGTTGGAAGCAGGAA
>NW_010566853.1:0-202 GCF_000687285.1 Phaethon lepturus
TTGATAGCAAGATGTTCTTCATTATTTCTTTTTTGTCTCTTTTGCTTACTTGCCCCACTGCAGAGAATTTGTTTCTTCTGCAGGCATCTTTTGGTCATTGCAACTGATTTTATTTTAGGGTAGTCTGAAGGTAGTTTGACTAAACAGAATTAAATACATGCCTTAGAGTTTTGAAAAATTTGGCAGGGTGCATTGGGTTTGC
>NW_010566854.1:0-202 GCF_000687285.1 Phaethon lepturus
TCAAACAAAAACAAAGGTCTCCCGGCTGGGAACAGCCTGTCGTTCGGGTAACACGCTTATAAAAAAAAAAATCTCTAGTCCTAATACCGAAAGGGAAAGTTCAGGCATTGCTACTTTAGAAGCAACAAAGGAGAAAAAAAAAATAAATCTAGCAGTCACGTTCAACAAAGGCAAACCTTTACTTCGTTTTTGCGGAAAAGAA
>NW_010566855.1:0-202 GCF_000687285.1 Phaethon lepturus
GTTCGTGTACGCTCCTGAACTCAGGAGCTGTTAACTGTGCTATGGTCAGACTGGCACTGCCACGGCCAAGGTGGGTTTTGGGGAGTTTTATGGGAGGAACAGAAGCCCAAAGTTATTTAACTTTAACCTTTAAAGTGGTTAAAGTTAACCATTAAAGTGGTTAAAGACCACTTTGTATTTTCTTGACCAAGTTTCTACTTGT
>NW_010566856.1:0-202 GCF_000687285.1 Phaethon lepturus
TGAGCGGATTTGGTGTACTGGGTGTCCACGTACCTGTAACATTTCAGGAAATTCTCCCTCCAAACTCCTGACAGGCATAAAGTTTATAAGTACAAATTTTCAGAAACTTTGAATGAATTGTTACCCTTTCGATTTATTTATTAACAGCTACCTCTTAAACGACACCAAAACTATATATTTGTCACATTCCCTCTTTTTCCTT
>NW_010566857.1:0-202 GCF_000687285.1 Phaethon lepturus
CCTTGAAACTGGAATGAGTTTCTAATTCAGACCAAATAATTCTCAACTGGAAATAAAAAGAGGAAACTATATTACTAGTAAAAAAAAAAGTTATTTTGATACATTGATAAAGTGTTTTAATGTTTCATTTTGAAACTCATGTAAATAAATAAGTTAAGAAAGAGTGGTAAATAACCTGAAGACATGGTCAAACATTTTCAGT
>NW_010566858.1:0-202 GCF_000687285.1 Phaethon lepturus
CCCCCCGCTGCCCCGATCACAAATAGCCCGGCCCAAGGTCTCCTGGCCGGTCCCGAGGGCTGGGGTGTCTCCGAGCCGTGGGCGTCTGTGGGGATGCGTGCTGAGGAAGCCTGGGGTAAGGCAGCTCCCTCTTCCTCCATCCCAAGCAAGGGGAGGCTGCACCAGTGCGCTGGCGTGCGGATGGTGGCCGGCCCCGGGCACC
>NW_010566859.1:0-202 GCF_000687285.1 Phaethon lepturus
GCATTCCTCTGCTCAAGTGAGAGGATATAGGCAATACACACTGCAAGCCACCCTGTAGTTTCAGTTGCATGACCACGGAGAAGACATGAGGAGGCGGGATGGAAAACGTACTTCAACCTTAGAGGCATGGGTACATAAGTTGCAATGAAAAAAGTTGCAAGTTTCTCCTAGAAAACTGGCGGCTCGTGGCTTGGACGGGTTT
>NW_010566860.1:0-202 GCF_000687285.1 Phaethon lepturus
CGTGAGCTGCCCTGGGGGTGGGCAGAGCCGGGGGGTCGGGGGGATGGACGTCACCCAGCAGGCCACCGCGGCGGCTCCCCTCTGACCCCTCTGCCGAGCGGACGGCGCTTTGTGCTTTCACGTCACTGAAGCACCAGCCCTTGGCCCCAGGACCAGCACGGGCTATTGACCCTCCGCTTCCCAAAACACCGTCTCCATCCGG
>NW_010566861.1:0-202 GCF_000687285.1 Phaethon lepturus
GCTTGGGCACGGCTCGGCAGCTGAAGGGTTAATGCTGGTCATCGGGTGCCTTTAACTGTGAGCAAAACCCCCGAATCCTGCCAAACCTCGTTAGTCCATGAGCAGGACGAAGGGCAACAGCGCTAATTGGAGTGACGGCCTCGCCGCGGCGGCCTCCGGAGCGGCGATAAATTAGCAGCGGCGCAAGGAGGAGGTGCTGAGC
>NW_010566862.1:0-202 GCF_000687285.1 Phaethon lepturus
GGTCAGCTTCTAACTGTGCCATCTAGTCTGATGCTCACCTGGACCTTGTACGCCCAAAAGAGGAAGAGCTGGTCAGGGATGTGATGACCAGTTTCAGCCTTGGCTATAGTCACCATGAAATTGTGGCCTCCCAGATCTGCATGGAAGGGGGAAGGAGCGTAGCCAAGCACGGACCCTGCACATGAGGGAATGAGAACTTGGC
>NW_010566863.1:0-202 GCF_000687285.1 Phaethon lepturus
TAGAGAGAGGAGAACCTCTGGTAATACCCGTGAAATCTTCCAACGACCTCTCTACATCTGTTACTAAGGCTGCCTGTATTCATGCCATGCATGAGCGTGGCCATCACAATGTGCCTGTATCAGCGCCTGTCAACCATGAAATGTTAAAGCCATTAATTTAGGGAGCCCCCACTATGCTTAAACCTTACCTCATTGCAAAATG
>NW_010566864.1:0-202 GCF_000687285.1 Phaethon lepturus
GCCGGGAGGGTCGGGGTGGGGGGAGGAAAACACATAGGTTTGTGAAAAGGCACTTCGTTAAAAATCACTTGTATTTGGAATCGTAATTTCGCCGTACTGGCTTTTATAATGCATGGGGATGGCAAGGGTAGCAAATAACTTCAACATCTAGGGTGTACTTTGTTCTCAAAAGTGTGTGTGTGTGTATATACACACACACACA
>NW_010566865.1:0-202 GCF_000687285.1 Phaethon lepturus
GATATGCGTCCGTGGCTGGGGTTGACCCGTGGAGAGCTGGGTGCACATCCCTTCCTCAGCATCCCCCTCACCCTGGTCTCTGAGTGGGAGGAAGGGGTTTCAGGGCCGCGCTCCCTGGGCCCAGAGACCACGAAGAGCCCAGAGGGCCCAGACTTGCAGGGACCAGCCCTGCAGTGGCTGCAGGGATGGGCAGTGGTGTGGG
>NW_010566866.1:0-202 GCF_000687285.1 Phaethon lepturus
TGTTGCTTGTGCAAGAAAAGCAAGTGCCAAAATTGTGCACACACTATTTTTTCTCTGCTGCAATCACAGATGAAGAGTACTAGTACAGCATGACAGGAACAAATGATATCCCATACTGGGCTGGGCATGCTAAGGATATGGCCCACTGACATAACAGAAATTTTCTTAATATGAGGAAAATTAGATCCAAATGCCTTAACTA
>NW_010566867.1:0-202 GCF_000687285.1 Phaethon lepturus
GGCCTTGCTGTGGTCGCCATGGTGACCGTACCGGTTGCCATGCAGGTTGTCATGGTGGTCGCCATCCTTCTTGTGGTCACCGTGGTGGTTGCCATGGTGACCGTGGTGGTCGCCATGGGGCTGGCTGCCGTTGCCATGGGGACGGAGCTGCAGCTCCAGCAGCCCGATCTTCTTCTGCAGCGCCTCCCGCAGCCCCGAGACG
>NW_010566868.1:0-202 GCF_000687285.1 Phaethon lepturus
CCCTTTTTCGGCATCCACTTTTATTCTAGGCTCTGCTCACTCTCCAGTGTCGCAGCCCTTTTAAAACCTCCAATTTCTTCTGTCCTCTACTCACCCCTCTTCAAGCCTCTACTTTTTTCCAGCCTCTACTCACCCTTCAGCCTCACAAGCGTCTTTGGTGTCACACGCCTCTTCATCCTCCACTTTTTTCTAGTGTCTACAC
>NW_010566869.1:0-202 GCF_000687285.1 Phaethon lepturus
CCAAGGAAAACATTGGACTGATACTTGTTGACGATGGTCACCTGAACATCTAATAGGTGTGAAGAAAAAGTGGAGGTGTTCCATGCTTTTCTTGCCTCAGTCTTTAATAATACTGAGAGATACCATGACTGCAGGAACAGTTGCTTTCCATTTGTGGACAATGAAATCATTTATCAGCTGAATGTTCACAAGTCCATGAGGC
>NW_010566870.1:0-202 GCF_000687285.1 Phaethon lepturus
AGGGCCTTGGATTCCTGAAGACTGGTCTTACTAGTGAAGAAAGCATTCAGCACCTCAGCCTTCTCGGCGTCCTGTGTCACCGGGGCCCTGCCCCATTCAGCTGTGGGCCCACACTTTCCCTAGTCTTCCTTTTGCCACTTCGGCACTTGCAGCAACTTCTTGTGGCCTTTGACATCCCTTGCCAGATTCAACTCCAGGTGGG
>NW_010566871.1:0-202 GCF_000687285.1 Phaethon lepturus
GCGGACGGGCATGTGCCAAAAAGCGATGTTGTTGGAGGGGGAAGCACAGCCAGAGTCCTTAAGGCTTCGGGAAGCAGGAGGAGCGTCCAGCGATGAGGATGTGGCGTTTCCTTGGGATGGGGAAGCTAACAAACATGGTGTGCCGAAAAGAAAAGGGAATGAGGAGTGCCTTGCATCTGCCTGCGAAACGGCTCGCCTTAGA
>NW_010566872.1:0-202 GCF_000687285.1 Phaethon lepturus
TTAGTTGCCGGCTGGGGCTGAACCACGACACCTAGTCATAACCTAATGCAACAATATCCTAAGACTTACATGCATTTATCTACTCACTAGTCACATAGAATATTTTTATTAGACATATGTATTAGACACACATTATAATATGCGTGTCTAATGCATGTTTTACAGAGATACCAGGGCAACCCCCAGTATCAATACAGGATGG
>NW_010566873.1:0-202 GCF_000687285.1 Phaethon lepturus
TCTCTCCTGCCCCAGGCTGGCCCAAGGACTGCAGCGAGGTCCCTGCTGGCAGCCCCAGCGGCGTCTACGTCATCCAGCCCACAGGACTGCACCCCATCGTGGTGTACTGCGAAATGAATGTGGCGGACGGGGGCTGGACGGTCATCCAGAGGAACCGGCAGAGCACGGAGATCACCTGGGCCGAGTCCTGGAGCACCTACAA
>NW_010566874.1:0-202 GCF_000687285.1 Phaethon lepturus
GAGGACAAGCCTTACAAGAAGCAGTGCCATTGCAGCAGTGACCCAACCTGAGCTGGTTTTGTTGCTCAGTAACTCCATGCAACACACCATCTCACCTGTCCTGGATGACAACCATAACAGATGGACCCCAAAGTGATGGACTAAATGAACCCAGTGGATATTTTGTGGACGTTTATGGACATTTTACAGACATTTTACAAGG
>NW_010566875.1:0-202 GCF_000687285.1 Phaethon lepturus
ATGAAGAATGTAAATGTTGGTCTGATTCATGTCGTCGAATGTGTAGGTTGCTATGCTTTTTATGCTAAGACAATTTATGAGAAAGCATGTTACTAAACAACTTCCAACAATTCTTCAGTGAATATCTTTGTTAAAGTCTTACAGAAAACATGAATGAAACATATTAAGCTCTCAAGGAGATTATGCATCAAATAAATAATTT
>NW_010566876.1:0-202 GCF_000687285.1 Phaethon lepturus
TTTTTTTTTTACCTGCTCGTGAAGGTAGTAGTTGAAAGCGATCAGGTAGAAATAGCGTTCGAGGCTCTGCAACGTCCTCTGGAGGAAATACTCTTTGGTGCTGCTCCCCTGAAAGCAAAGGCAAGCGGGATTCGGGAGTCGGGATTCGTACAAAACCCAACCTGGAATATTGGGGGGGTTTTATGCCTTTTTTTTTTTTTTT
>NW_010566877.1:0-202 GCF_000687285.1 Phaethon lepturus
AGAGAGACCCTCGCATGTCGGGGCACCCGTGGGTGGCGCTGGACACCTGTGGGTGACCTTAGACCCTCCGGAGTGACACAGGACAACTTCCGGTGACCCTGGGGCACTCGTGGGTGACATTGGAGCACACGTGGGTGATTCTGGACCACCCGTGGGAGACACTGGACCCCCCTAGGTGACACTGGACCACCCGTGGGTGATG
>NW_010566878.1:0-202 GCF_000687285.1 Phaethon lepturus
CCCGTGTCCACCAGGCCCGTCATTTCACCGCAGAAGGCGCTCAGCTTGGCCAGGCGTGACCTCCCCTTGCTGAAGCCACGCTGACTTCTCCTGTTGACTTTTGTGTCCTTCATGTGCATAGAAGTGGTTCCCATGAATTAGTTGTCCCGTCACCTTCCCAGGGACAGAAGTGAGGTGGACCTAAACTGCCGTCCCCATACCT
>NW_010566879.1:0-202 GCF_000687285.1 Phaethon lepturus
TATGTTCTTGTGGACATACAGTTATAATCTACATCTGTATTATGACATTAATTTGGAAAGATCTTACAGTAGAAGGGCACCATCAGCACCTCATCTAGACCATTTCAATATGTGAAAGTAGGCCACGGTTTTCAAATATAGTGGAGGAGTGCTTGGGGCATTTGTATATTTAAATATGGATCCTGAGGTGGAATTCCAGGTG
>NW_010566880.1:0-202 GCF_000687285.1 Phaethon lepturus
CAGGGGAGCGTGCCGGGACACGAGGCAGGAGGAGGAAGGGCAATAGGTGGGATGTCACAGTACCTTCAACAACCCAAGGGATGGCTGTTTTTACACGGCAAATAAACAGAGCTCCAGAGTCCCTCCCCCAGGCCTGCCTGGTCCCAACCCCGCGCCGATGGCCCCCACTTGCCTCCTGCTGACTGTCAGGATGTCGCCGATG
>NW_010566881.1:0-202 GCF_000687285.1 Phaethon lepturus
TTGTATAATAAGCAGAGATTAACACTGTTAATTTCCCTCAGGGAAATGTTCTGCTGCTGCTCTAGATGTCCTGGCTAATGTATTTCGTGATGAACTTCTGCCACACATCTTGCCCCTTTTGAAGGAATTGCTCTTCCATCCCGAATGGGTAGTTAAAGAATCTGGCATCCTTGTTCTTGGAGCAATTGCTGAAGGTAAGGCA
>NW_010566882.1:0-202 GCF_000687285.1 Phaethon lepturus
CCAGGAGGGCAGCAGGAGGCTGCAGCTTCCCCCGGCGCTGCCCCCACAGTAGCACCGGCAGCCCCCCACCATGCGCGTCCACATCTCGGGACTCTTCCCCCCACCCAGGAAAGCCACCAAGCCTTTAAGTCGAGGCTCAAGGACCCCCCCAAGGTTTCTTAAGCTGCTGGGTTTTGGCCCAGCAGGTCACCAGAAGGAGAGG
>NW_010566883.1:0-202 GCF_000687285.1 Phaethon lepturus
ACACACACAACGCTGCCGGCACCGGGGGAACCTGCCCTGGGGGTGCAGGCGAACACACCGGCAGCTGCGATCACGCAAACCCGGAGGCAACGGGCAACCTGGAGCATCCCGCGCCTGGGCACGGAGCAGGGAGATGCGGGGAGGCTCCGCTTGCCACCCAGCCCTGGACCCAGCCACGTCCTCACCCTTCAGGTCCGTCAGC
>NW_010566884.1:0-202 GCF_000687285.1 Phaethon lepturus
ACACTGAGTCAATGCCTGGAGCACTCACTACGGGAAGGCAAGAGAGAAAAAAACCAAAAACCCCCACAAGTGGAACAAAAGATTGAGCAAGAATTCTTGGTAAGGTGATTATGAGCAATCCCAGGTAAATGCTAAATGGTTCATATAGAACATGCATCAGACTGCTGGTAAAAAACTAAGCTTCAAATTGGACATGAGTTCA
>NW_010566885.1:0-202 GCF_000687285.1 Phaethon lepturus
CCTGCCACACCCACCTCGGATATCGCAGTACACCGTGAAGGGTTTGAGCGGCCCGCTGCCATCGGGGTCGATGGTGTAGTTCCCCGAGGTTTTCCCACTGACCCGGTAAGCATCGCACGACTCCTTGTAAAGGGCTGGAAGAGGGAAACAGGGCTGGGGTCAGCGTGAGGGGGGTGCTGGGCAGTGGGAGGAGCCACAGGCG
>NW_010566886.1:0-202 GCF_000687285.1 Phaethon lepturus
ACACACACACACACACACACACACACAGAGTTACTCATCTCCAGCACACACTACAAGGAACCCTCAGGCATTTTATCAAGTGCACAGTTTGCAAAGTTTCTCAGGCTAGCTGTCATCCACTGACGCATGTGGTACTCGTTTCCCAAAGACCTTACCATCATCTGACAACCTCAGCCACACCTTCAGGACAGAGAAACAACTG
>NW_010566887.1:0-202 GCF_000687285.1 Phaethon lepturus
TTTGACCCTATCTGGCAGCTAAGCCCTACACAGCCACCCACAAATTCCACCTGCTCCCAGCAGGATCGGGGTAGGGAACAGGACGAACAAAAGATCCCAAAACTTTTGGATCAAGATAGAAATAGTTTAATAAGTAAAGGAAAGAAGAAGATGAAAGAAAGAAGAAAACCAAACAAAACAGGTGATGCAAAGGCAATCACTC
>NW_010566888.1:0-202 GCF_000687285.1 Phaethon lepturus
TAACTCCTGTGCAAAGATCCTTTTTCCCCTTTGAGAAAGGTGTACCCTGTCTGTCACCAGCAGGCCTGCTGTCATGTAACAGACCCATGATCAAAAAACCTAAAGTTCTGCCAGTGACACCAGGCTTGAAGCCAGGTATTGATCTGCTGACTCTTTCCTCTTTCTTCCCTTATTATTCCCTGCAACTGGAAGGATAGAAGAG
>NW_010566889.1:0-202 GCF_000687285.1 Phaethon lepturus
CAGGTAGATGACATCAGTTCCTCTTCCCTTAACCACCAATGCTGTAAACCCATCGTAGAAGGTCACCACATTTGTCAGGTACAATATGCCCTTCATGAAGCCACTTTGGCTGTCACCAATCAGCTCCTTGTTTTCTATGTGTCTTAGCATAGTTTCCAGGAGGATGTGCTGCATGATCTTTCTGGGCACAGAGGTGAGACTG
>NW_010566890.1:0-202 GCF_000687285.1 Phaethon lepturus
AAACTGGCAACCTGTCAAAAGTGGGGTCCCCCAGAGATCGATATTTATTATCTTCGTAAGTGATCTGGATGATAGTATCAAGTTTGTGCTGGCAAAGTTTGCTGATGATAGCAAACTGAGTGGGTAAGTGGACACTTTGGAAGGGAGACCCACTCTGTAGGAAGACCTGGGTAGGCTGGAAGAATGGGCTAACAAGAACCTT
>NW_010566891.1:0-202 GCF_000687285.1 Phaethon lepturus
AGGTCGAGCCGTGCAGAGTGATCCCAACAACTCGCCATTTTCCAGCAGCAGATATGATAATTATATGTAGCTGAAGATTTATAGATCTTTTTGTGTTATAAGGATGATTATATAGGCTATAGAGAATAAGACCTAGTCTAGAGGGAAGAATGGTGAGTATATCCTATAAACAGGCCCTCAGCCTGTTGCTCTGAGATGTGCT
>NW_010566892.1:0-202 GCF_000687285.1 Phaethon lepturus
AAGCAGGGCTTGACAGCGATGGCTGCCAGGCTTCCTTCCCCATCTTGGGGAAAAGCAGCCCTGCCCTTCCACGTGGTAGGAGCTCAGAGGTCAGAGACTCAGGCCCAGTTCCAGGGAAAGAATTAACTCCCTGCCCAGCATGGAAGAAATCACCTTCCATCATCCCTGCCCAGGCCCTGGACACTAACAGATCACCCTGTTC
>NW_010566893.1:0-202 GCF_000687285.1 Phaethon lepturus
TGGAAACATATTTATACCACCTGTTTCAATGCAGACAGCCACAATTTTTTATTCCCAACAGCACTATTAGTTCCTCTCATCATATTACCTGGTCAGAATATTCAGGGTATCATTGCTGAACAAAGAAATAGATGGGACTAATCATGAGAATTTAAGAGGCAATTTATTGTGTTGTCTTTCTCCAATTACTGCCAAGATTCCT
>NW_010566894.1:0-202 GCF_000687285.1 Phaethon lepturus
AAAAGCATACATATGAAAACCAGCCTGCCAGACTGTCATTGGAGCGAACCGTGGTGAGAGGGTATGAACCACACCATCTCCTCTGAGCCCCCAGCAATCGCAGATACTGAAATCAGGGGGTGCCAGCCTTTACACCATGGCCATGAAATTTTGTGGGTCTGTCTGCAATTCCATTGCGAGTCCTGGTTGTTCTCCTTAGAAA
>NW_010566895.1:0-203 GCF_000687285.1 Phaethon lepturus
GGGGGTGCTGGGGCGTCGGGGGGATTTGGGGGTGCCCCTGATTTGGGGGTGCCCCCCCGTCCCCAGGCATGGTGGACGTGATCTTTGCGGACGTGGCGCAGCCGGACCAGACGCGCATCGTGGCGCTGAACGCGCATCACTTCCTGCGCAACGGCGGCCACTTCGTCATCTCCATCAAGGGAACGAGCCCCGCCCCAGTGCCC
>NW_010566896.1:0-202 GCF_000687285.1 Phaethon lepturus
CATTGAGTACCTCAGCCTTTTCTGTGTCATTTGTCACCAGGCCCCCGCTGCACTCAGCCCGAATTTTCTCTAGTCTTTCTTTTGCTGTTCACGAACTTATAGAACGTGTTCTTGTTTCTATTCACATGCCTTCCCCAGATTTAGCCTCATGTGAGCGTCGGTTTTCCTAACCCCATGCTTGCATGATCAGCCAGCATCTCTA
>NW_010566897.1:0-202 GCF_000687285.1 Phaethon lepturus
GACGGGAAACGGCGGCTCCTGGCCCGGTTCTCGCCAGACGCGTGGCTTTGGGAAGAGACGCGGAGCAAACCTAAAACTGGAGACGAGCGGCTTCCCCTTCCCCGAGCCCGGGGTCATTAACGGGGAGGGTACGGCCGAGCCCTTAGCGCACGCGGGCAAACCGCCCCGAGTCCTTGCCCTTGCCCTTGCCCTTGCCCTTGCC
>NW_010566898.1:0-202 GCF_000687285.1 Phaethon lepturus
CAGTGTATCTGTGTGAGGATATGGATTTTTACTAAAAGGAAGCTGTGCCTGGGCTCAGGGAAGAGCTGAATGCGGAAGGGCAGGGGCAGCAGGAGAGCGCTTGCAGCTTTACATTATGTTCTTCCACTCCTGCTTTGTTTTTCCAAAGAGAAATGGTTCTTCCACTCCCTTCACAAACCTCCTATTCAAACTTGACCAATAA
>NW_010566899.1:0-202 GCF_000687285.1 Phaethon lepturus
CTACCCTCTGGATGCTACCATCCAACCAATTAGCATAGATTACAAACATAGAAACATTAAGGTTGGAAGATAATCAAGTCCAACCATAACCCAACACCACCCTGCCTACTGAACCATGTCCCAAAGTGCCACATCTGTTTTTGAACACCTCCACTGTTTTAACACCACTAACCTGGGCAGCCTGTTCCAGTGTTTGACCACT
>NW_010566900.1:0-203 GCF_000687285.1 Phaethon lepturus
CGGAGTCCTCTGGGCATATTCTTCTGGACTGCAGGGTTCTTTTGTAGTGGAGACCCAGTATAGAGAAGCCGAAGGAAAGCTTCGTCTTAGGTTGTAGGTTTGAGTGAGATGAAACTACAAAAAGTTAACCAGGTCCTGAAAGCGTTCAGTCCTTGGCTCGGCTCCGCACAACCCAGTTCCTCTAACTCTTGCAGGCTGGCACA
>NW_010566901.1:0-202 GCF_000687285.1 Phaethon lepturus
GTGCTGCTTTTTGCACTATTTTATAATGGGTCATAAACCATCGGTGGAAGGGGGGATGCTGAAAAACTCTCCTCTAAGGATATATATGAAACATTGGAGAAAGGCGGGGGGGGAGATCCTCTCACCAAGAGGCAGCTTGTGGGATATTGTAACAACTGGTGACCATTGTACACTTTGGATGATCAAGAAAAATGGCCAAAGA
>NW_010566902.1:0-203 GCF_000687285.1 Phaethon lepturus
AAAAAAAAAAAAAAAAAGCACACCATTTAGACAAATAACCTGAGGATAACACTGTTCCCTTAGAAGAACAGGCAGAGGAGGAATCTGCGCTCAGTGATCAGTGACCTCTGGCAAATGACCTGCTGCTTAGCTACCGGCTAGCTCACAATTCAACGAGCCGGCTTGCTTGCAGACAAGCCATTTCTTTAAAAAAAAAAAAAAAA
>NW_010566903.1:0-203 GCF_000687285.1 Phaethon lepturus
AACCAACAGGTTTTTGTTCAGCCATCAACCAGGTTCACGTACATCTCTTCAGCAAAAAGCCGTTGTGAAGGAAAAATCCCAAGCTTTGAGGGTCAATCCCACTTCCCGACTCCTTTTTGTAGAATCAGCGTATCTCATTCTACACAGTAAGGATCCACATTCACCTTTAATAACTCTTACTGTTTAATACAACACACATTCCA
>NW_010566904.1:0-203 GCF_000687285.1 Phaethon lepturus
TGTGGGTGTGGGTGTGTGAAAAAGAGAAAGAATCATTATTTAGAATGAAAAAAGTTACCTCCTCCTCCCTGTGGTCAAAAAAAGCCCTTATTCTTCCCTGGGGTTTAGAGGACTCAGCAGGGGACAGTGAAGTCAGAGCAGAGGCAAAAAGGAGATTTTTTTTCCTGGCTGAGGAGTTTTAACCTCTTTAAAGTTGCTGGGGC
>NW_010566905.1:0-202 GCF_000687285.1 Phaethon lepturus
CATCGTCTGCAGCGCCAGGGGCATTGCAGAATGTCTTGCCTGCTCCCCGCGGCTGTCCTGACCCACACCTGCACCTTGTACGTGCTGTCACACAGCTGATTTGGGGGCAGCAGGTCTGTCTTGTGCACCCTGGAAATGGGGGCAAAGCAAATGCCATTGCTTCCGTTGCCCATAGCAAATCCCAATGGATGGTTCAAAGTCT
>NW_010566906.1:0-203 GCF_000687285.1 Phaethon lepturus
GGTCCCCGTCCGCTGCCCAGGTCCCAGGGGAGAAGGCAGGAGGACGGGTTTTCTCCTTTTGGTCATCACACCCGAGGTGCCCACCACGGTACGCACGGCACGGCCACGCCAGTGCCGTCAGCGGGGGGGTCCTGTCTGCAGGATGGCCAGAACGCGCAGCGGTTTGGGTGGGTCGCCGGGTGCAGCGGGGGGGGGGGTTGCAC
>NW_010566907.1:0-203 GCF_000687285.1 Phaethon lepturus
AGGACAGTTGTTTAATCCTGCCCCCAGATCTGGGACTTTTAAGCTGTTCTTAGATATGTTTTCTTTTCTGTCTAGTAACCGTTGCCCCTACCCTCTCTTTAAAGCCAAACGAAGCGTGAGGTGAACCTGGGGAAGGGGTGCCTGAAGTGGGGAACGAGGACAAGGTCCCTGCCTGTTGCCCCTTCCGCTCTCCCCCACGGGAA
>NW_010566908.1:0-203 GCF_000687285.1 Phaethon lepturus
TGCTAGGTGGTATTCCACAAAGCTAGCGCACCACACGAAGGAACTACGGCGTATTTATCTTCTTACCTGATTAGTAAAAACCCGCCAAAATCCACACTCACTGGTTAGTGACTACCGTAACACTTGCCATTGGTTAGTTATATTTAAATTGGCCTCGCTTGCTATGTAAATCCGCAGGCGTGCTCTTGGCAGGGGTGGGGGGG
>NW_010566909.1:0-203 GCF_000687285.1 Phaethon lepturus
TCGGCTTGGCAGAGTCTGCTGAGTAGCTAATAACATAACAACCCGGCTTTGATCAATCCGAACTAATTACCCCTCTTAATTAAAGTCTTTAGCGGTTGTTTCAGTGTTTTGGCAAGGAAGCGGGAGAGCTTTGCTTTAGGCAGCACCAGCGCCGCGCTCCCCGCCCGCCCGAGCCGCAGCCACTCGTGTTCGAATATTTATTT
>NW_010566910.1:0-203 GCF_000687285.1 Phaethon lepturus
AAACAGAACAGATGTTTATTAGTAATCATAGACCACATACTGATATTTTTAGTAAATGACATTGTTCTTAAAGAAGGATAAGCAGCCTTCAGATGTTTACATTCTCAAATATTCTCCCTCAGTTAATGTAAGTAACTGGGGGCAGAACTATCTCACTACTCCCTGCAGAATCATAGTAAAGCTATACACATAATTTCTTACTG
>NW_010566911.1:0-203 GCF_000687285.1 Phaethon lepturus
TTGTATAGTTTGGTAAAATATTTGTATAATCAGAAAATTATGGTTTTGTGGTATTCTCCTTGGGAAATGGAAACTAAACCTGCCACTAGATGTTAGGCCACAGCAGTTGACAGAGCAGGGTCATGTATGTTACATTTTGTGCTACACTTGATCAAGTCTCAACTATATTGTATTCCCTGTTGTTTTATTAAATTTAGTATCTG
>NW_010566912.1:0-203 GCF_000687285.1 Phaethon lepturus
GGGGAGCCTATTCCAGTGAACGACCACCCTCTCAGTGAAGAGCCTTTTTTAACGTCCAGCCTGAACTTCCCCGATGCAGCTTCATTCCACTTCCTTGCGTCCTATCTCTGGTCTCCAGAGAGAGGAGATCAGCACTCCGCCCACCCCTCACTGCCCCCTTTGAGGAAGGTGCAGACTGTGATGAGGTCACCCCTCAGCCTTCT
>NW_010566913.1:0-202 GCF_000687285.1 Phaethon lepturus
CCTGTGAGGAGCAGCTAAGGACTTTGGGCTTATCTAGTTTGGAGAAAAGGAGGCTGAGAGATGACCTCATTGCTCTCTACAGCTTTCTAAGAGGGGAAGTGGAGAAGGAGGTGATGATCTCTTCCTCTTGGGATCCAGTGACAATGTGCCTGGGAAGGGCTGAAAGCTGCATCAGGGGAGGTTCAGACTTGACTTTAGGAAA
>NW_010566914.1:0-202 GCF_000687285.1 Phaethon lepturus
AAGAAGCCAGCCTTCAGGCTCGGGGTACTTGTGTAAAGAATGTGTTTGTGATAGTTAAATAAAGCATCTCACCTGTTTCTTCTGCAGCAAAACAACTGAGTAAAGGCACTACAGGGAAATGACAGAACTCGGTGCTTGGTAAACATGCAAGGCTAGGTCTGTATATTTAGAAGGTGTGTAGGCAAGCTCGATCTCCCTGCAC
>NW_010566915.1:0-200 GCF_000687285.1 Phaethon lepturus
TGAACCCATGCTGGCTGGGCCTGATCCCTTTTAATTTCAGTGATGCCTGAACTGCAGGTCTTTTCAAATTGGAAGTTGATGTACCTGAAAATTTGGTTGTTGTTTGTATTGGGTTTGCATGGCAAAGTTTTGATTTGTAATGGAGGGGCTGCAGGGGCGGCGTCTGTGCGAAGTTGCCAGAAGCTTCGCCTATGTCTGAC
>NW_010566916.1:0-203 GCF_000687285.1 Phaethon lepturus
TAAATCGACCATAAAACGGGGGAGAGACAACGCTACCCAGCGATGTCGGCCCCGGAGCGGCTGGGCTGCTCAGGACCGGCGTTGCCCTCCTCAGTCACTGGAAGGTGGCAGAGAGAGGGTGAGTTACAACACAGGGGGGGAATAGGAGGGAAAAAATAAATATATATGTCTATGTCCCCTTCTCTCCCAGAACAGGAGGGCTC
>NW_010566917.1:0-203 GCF_000687285.1 Phaethon lepturus
TAAAATATTTAAAAATAAAAAATATAAAAAAGCTGAACTCTCATCTGCCTTATAAAGTGATGCCAAGAGAGCTATGGAGAACAGCCCTGATTATGCTGATGTCTCCTGTGATTTTACCAGATGGAAACAAGCAGACAATTCTTTCTTATACTGGACTGTATGAGAAGTAACTTCTTTGGCTAAGATGGCAGCTTCATGCCAAA
>NW_010566918.1:0-202 GCF_000687285.1 Phaethon lepturus
TACATAGTAATAATTACATAGTCTCCAGAAATGTGGGAGACAATGATCAAGGTAAAATTTTGTTTTCAAGGTGTTTGAGTAGCCCCTGGGTGTTCAGGACATATAGGACTCTTAAAAGTAAACTGCTCTTGCTAGCTGCCACCTAAGAAGTTAGGCAAATTGGATAACATGTTAGTCCTTGCTGAAATGACGGTCTTTTTTT
>NW_010566919.1:0-203 GCF_000687285.1 Phaethon lepturus
CACAGGTCACAGTCCCTTTGACTTGAGTTCAGAGTGGAGTTCCAGCCTGTCCCAGCACAGCAGCACAGAAACAGCAGTGATGCCCTGACCGTCTGCCAGCCCAGGTGCTGGGCCATTGCTGTTATCAGTGTTCCCTGGCACAGCAGAGTCAGAGGATAAGCAGTACAGCACTAGAGCAAGCAGCGAAAGCAAAAAGCAGCCAC
>NW_010566920.1:0-203 GCF_000687285.1 Phaethon lepturus
CCCCGAGCCAGAACGCCCCCGAGCCAGAACGCCCTCAGGTTCCTCAGGAACCGTTTCGCTGGCGAAAGGCTGGGTGTTTCTGAGCCCAGCTGTGCAACCAGCCGGGGTTCAAGACGTTCGCTTTCCAGTAGGGTGGCAAAACACCAGCTGCCTCCCCTGGTGAACGCCAGGACGCCCAGGAGCATCTGCACCTCTCTCGGCTA
>NW_010566921.1:0-203 GCF_000687285.1 Phaethon lepturus
TAAATCGACCATAAAACGGGGGAGAGACAACACTACCCAGCGATGTCGGCCCCGGAGCAGCTGGGCTGCTCAGGACCGGCGTCGCCCTCCTCGGTCACTGGAAGGCGGCAAAGAGAGGGTGAGTAACAACACAGGGGGGGAATAGGAGGAAAAAAATAAATATATATGTCTGTGTCCCCTTCTCTCCCAGAACAGGAGGGCTC
>NW_010566922.1:0-203 GCF_000687285.1 Phaethon lepturus
GAGCCCGGCCCGGTTCTGGGCCAGGTCTAAGTGGAACCCAGCCTGGCTTTGGGCCGGCTCGAAGCAGAGCCCAGGCTAGTTTTGGGCTGGGTCAAAGCGGAGCTCGGCCAGGCTTTGGGCCAGGTCTAAGTGGAGCCTGCCCGGCTTTCGGTCGGGTTAAAGTGGAGCCCAGCCTGTATTTGGGCCGGGTCTAAGTGCAACCC
>NW_010566923.1:0-203 GCF_000687285.1 Phaethon lepturus
TTTTTTTGTTACTATGGAGATTATCTACTGAATGGTTTACTTATCGCCCCAAAGCTGTCATCGCGTACTGTTTAATTTATAAAGCCGGTCCAAATCTCTGTGGAAAAAAAAGTCACCAATATTTCTCACAACTTTCTTTGATTTATTTTTCAGTGTCAGCCGAGACATAACATTTATTATGATTCACCTTAGCATGATGACAT
>NW_010566924.1:0-203 GCF_000687285.1 Phaethon lepturus
CGGGGGGTCCAGAAAAGGAAAGGGAAGGAATTCGTAACGCACATTTGGGGCGGACTGGGAAGATGAGCGCGCTGTCTGCCTGAGCCCTGCTGTGTTTGCAAGCAGGAAGCCCTCGCTGCTTGTGGTTTTATTGGTGCACGCTTCTTTCAACAGGTGTGAAAGGCAAAGCGTGCGTAGCGGTGATGGGCAATTTGGGTGGTAAG
>NW_010566925.1:0-203 GCF_000687285.1 Phaethon lepturus
TTGAGATAAGAACAGTTTAATAATTGAAAAATAATAATAATAAAAAATTATAATGAAATGAAAATAGCAGAGAGATATAAATATAACCCACGAAAGACAAGTTATGCAAATTAAAACAATTGCTCACCACCAAGCGACCGATGCCCAGCCAGCCCCTGAGCAGCGGCCCCCCGGCCAACCTTCTCCCTAGTTTATTGCTGAGC
>NW_010566926.1:0-203 GCF_000687285.1 Phaethon lepturus
CCCCCTCATAACAGGCAAGCCTTTGGTAGCGGGGCTGCAGGGAAGGCCTGTGTGAGGAAAGGCCAGAGGCTGCTCTGAGCTGGTCACAGCCGGTTCCAGCTGGCTCCAGCGGACCCACTGCAGGGCACGGCTGAGCCCATCTTCAGGGGAGTCCGTGCCACCTCTGTGAAAACATCTTAAAGCAAGGGTGGTAAACAGCCAGC
>NW_010566927.1:0-203 GCF_000687285.1 Phaethon lepturus
TCCTGCTCGGCCGCGGTCACGCCGGTGGGCTCGGGGCAAGGGCACGGCCAAACTTCAGTGACGCTGCAGAAGAGGTGGAAAACGGAGGGGTGCTGGCAGAGACCCTCTTCATCTCCAGATCCTCCAGAAGTAACCCCCAAGGACCCGTCTCCCTGGCAGGCTCTGCAGTACTGCGGCTTCAGCAGGGAAAAGTGAACGAGCAC
>NW_010566928.1:0-203 GCF_000687285.1 Phaethon lepturus
CCTGCCTATGTCCGGCTCGGCAAATGAAAGCTGTATTTGATGAGGCATTCTGCAGCTGAAGGATTATTGTATTTTTCTTCTTTGAGCATCCAACAGACTGAAACACACGAATGATTAACTTCGAAGTGGGAAGGGAAAAAAAAAGAACTCAAATCTTTCAGCATTTTTTGAGCAAGTCTTTGCAGGTAAGACATAATGTCCAG
>NW_010566929.1:0-203 GCF_000687285.1 Phaethon lepturus
GCCACACCTGGAGCACTGTGTCCAGTGCTGGTCCCTGCAATTCAAGAAGGATGTGGACAGACTGGAGCGGATCCAAAGGAGGGCCACGAGGATGACCAAAGGCTGGAGAACCTGCCCTACAAGGAAAGACTGAAGGAGTTAGGACTCTTCTCCCTGGAGAGAAGGCGGCTGGGGAGGGACCTCATCACAGTATTCCAGTACTT
>NW_010566930.1:0-203 GCF_000687285.1 Phaethon lepturus
CCTCCGAAGCCTCCGCCCATGCCTCCTCTGCCGCCAGAGATGGTGGTCCTGCCTACCACAGCTGCAAGAGAAGCACAGGTTACGCACACGTTGTCCCCCGGCAGGCTCGATCTCCAAAAGACGTGGCCTGCTATTACTGCGTAGGGAAACGAATGCAGATACTTACAGACGTTGACGTTGGACATGCCGTCATTGCACAGCCT
>NW_010566931.1:0-203 GCF_000687285.1 Phaethon lepturus
TCTGCTGATCCAGGCATCTCCACTGCAGAGGAAGGAATCTTAAAGGAGGAAAAAAAGCCATAATTCCTTTGCATGCACTATTTGTATCAAAGATATCAGTAACAGACACACTCTCGTCCCTTAACTACAGGCTTATTCAGTCGCTGCTAACAAGATCTGCGACAACCCCGCCACTTAACATCACATAAATTAACTACATTCCT
>NW_010566932.1:0-203 GCF_000687285.1 Phaethon lepturus
CCAAGGCGCCGGCTGGAAGGCAGCGGTCGCCCGTCACTCGGCACCTCGGCTTTCCTCCTCCTCCCAGCTGAGACCCCAGGGAAAGGCTGTGCTCAGGGCACCCAATCCCGGCTGTGGCCGGCAGCAATGCCATGGAGAGCAAAACCTGGTTTCCTCAGGGAACTGGGCTAAAAAATCCAAAAGCAAAACACTGTCTGTCTTCA
>NW_010566933.1:0-203 GCF_000687285.1 Phaethon lepturus
ATCTGCCCAGGGTTTGCTGCCTTTGCTGGGCAGTTTGCAGAGCCCGTGCCTTCTCTAGCAGCCAGCGCGAACCTGCTGGGTCCTGGGTGGGATCAGAAAGTGTTTGGCTTTTTGGGCCCCTCGAAAGACCCATGGCTGTGTCACAGCACAGAGGGACTCACTGCTCCTCTGAGCATCCCCATGGGGCTGTGGCGTGGGGCCAT
>NW_010566934.1:0-203 GCF_000687285.1 Phaethon lepturus
CTAGTCTCAGCCCCTCGCTCGCCCCCAAGGAATTTAGGTGGGAAAAGGGGCAAAACCCTGCACAGGGCAGAGCAGCCGCACCCTAACGATGCTCTTGGGTGCCTCCTGTGTCCCAGTGCCCGGTGGCAGGTCCTGGGCACGGGGACGTGGCCCCGGGGCTGGGAAGTGGGATGTGCATGCCGGGAAGTGAGGTGAAACCTTCT
>NW_010566935.1:0-203 GCF_000687285.1 Phaethon lepturus
TGCCCGTCACACCGCTGCGTTGGGGATTTTGCTGGCCGGGCACCTGGACAGAGAGATGACCTCACGTGGGAGCGTTAGAGCAACGAGTTACTGGAGGCTGCTCTAAACCCTCGTGCTATTGTGCCTTTATCCGTGCCTAATTTTCCGCTCCAGCCCCTAACATTTCAATTTCCCCCTTCACTGATCTCCTGCTTTAATAGCTC
>NW_010566936.1:0-203 GCF_000687285.1 Phaethon lepturus
AGCCCTGCCACTGAGGTCCTGGTACTGGGGCCGGTCCCAGTGCCACCAGAAGGGCATGCAGGCAGGAATGGCACAGGCAGTGATAATGGCAAGAAGCAACCCCCTCTTCCTTGCTCCTCCCAAAACCCCCCTTAGCTGCCTCTGCCTTTTCCAGGAGCTTCCTGACGCACCCGGGCACTCTCCACCTCCTACCCATGGCAGGC
>NW_010566937.1:0-203 GCF_000687285.1 Phaethon lepturus
TCATTTCAGAATTATTACAGTACAGAGAACTAAGTTTCAACATTCTAATTCATTTTCCTACAAAATATCTCAAATTTATGATCTGTTTCCTGACATATAATACCTAATCGTTAAGGATAGTCGCTTTAACATAATATGAATATGCATTTCTCCATGGGTAATACAACAATTTCTGCATTAGCATTATTGACTAAGGTGCATTT
>NW_010566938.1:0-200 GCF_000687285.1 Phaethon lepturus
CTTTCCAACCTAGTGATTCTGTGATTCTGAGGTGCAGAAACCAATCTCCCAGCTGAACAGCAAAAGCAGAACATACCAAAAGAAAGAAATAAGTCCAAGCAAAGCCAAGCAGGTCATATGGTGCAGTAATTTAAAACAAAACTAAAAAGGGCAAAAATATTGTTTCAACAGGTATGTAATAAAGGCAGAAATAATCCACT
>NW_010566939.1:0-203 GCF_000687285.1 Phaethon lepturus
TCTGCCACCAGGCTGAGCAGGTCGCTCACCTTGTTGCACCGCACACAGGTGTTGTCTCCGCTGATCTCTGGCACAAGCGACAGGCTCAGGTGCTCCCTGCAGCCAGACACCTGGAGAGCCGCGTGCTTGAGTGGGAACTCTCTCTGTGTCGCCATATTCCTTCGGGCCACGATTTTCAGCCGAGTGGCAACCATGGCTGAGCC
>NW_010566940.1:0-203 GCF_000687285.1 Phaethon lepturus
CTACCCCCACCTCTCCACGGGGGACCTGCTGCGGGCAGAGGTCAGCTCGGGCTCAGAGCGGGGCAAGAAGCTGCAGGCCATCATGGAGAAGGGCGAGCTAGTGCCCCTGGTGAGTCCACGTGGGCCACTGGCTGTGGCATGGCAGGGCATGCAGGCAGAGGTGGCTGTGGGGACACCAGATACCACGGTGATGGTCAGCCCGT
>NW_010566941.1:0-203 GCF_000687285.1 Phaethon lepturus
CTCTAACATTTATTTGTTTTGTATGCCAATCCATACTAAACAGAAGCTTTCACTAATTAGCATGCAAGGATATACAGTGAGTAGCTTAAAAAACCAGAAAATGTCTTCAGTGCATTCAGCTAATTCAAAATCAGGCAGCAATAAGGAGTTAATCAAGTGGTTTTCCTTAGTGAGTACTACTTTATATTTATCAACACTGAACT
>NW_010566942.1:0-203 GCF_000687285.1 Phaethon lepturus
AGAAGCAACATGCCCTGTTCGCCAATGGGTCCTGTCACATTGGGTGAAAGCACTGGAAGTGGAAGGCTGCTGTAGGTCATAGAAACTGCTGAATGAGAAGGTGAATCGAGCCAATTTGCAGGCCACCCAGATAGCTTTAGACGTTGCTGACCAAGGAAATTGGTGAGTGCTCTATCTCTGTACTGACTCATGGGTGGTGGCAA
>NW_010566943.1:0-203 GCF_000687285.1 Phaethon lepturus
GGTCAGCTTCTAACTGTGCCATCTAGTCTGAGGCTCACCTGGACCTTGTACTCCCAAAAGAGGAAAAGCTGGTCAGGGATGTGAAGACCAGTTTCAGCCTTGGTTGTAGTCACCATGAAACTGTGGTCTCCCAGATCTGCACAGAAGCGGGGAAGGAGAGTAGCCGAGCACAGACCCTGCACATGAGGGAATGAGAACTTGGC
>NW_010566944.1:0-203 GCF_000687285.1 Phaethon lepturus
ACTCTACTGGAACTGATGCTTAAAACAAAGAATTGGTCAGGAAAGTGAAGTTTGGAGGCAGCTTTGGCTGAAGTAACCATGGAATGGCGGAGTTCAGGATCCTGAGAAGAGGAAACAAGACAAATAGCAGAATCACAACCCTGGAGTTCAGTAGAGTAGACTTTGTCCTGTTTAGGGAAGAGGGTCCTGGAGAGAAGAGATGT
>NW_010566945.1:0-202 GCF_000687285.1 Phaethon lepturus
GGTTTTCCTCCTCCGCACGCCTGGAAGGCAGATAGTTATTGTAAGGATGGAAGCCAAGAGCCCAATGCTAAAATGACTTGAAAGGAGTGCAAAGCTTTACAGTTGGTGTTTCCTTTTGCTGCATCTCCTCTAACACGCTACTTGTTTATATGTCAAATCGGAATGGAATAGAAGTTACAGAATCACAGAATCACTAGGTTGG
>NW_010566946.1:0-203 GCF_000687285.1 Phaethon lepturus
CTCCTTTTCTTGTACCTAATAGAGGAGAAAAGGAGGGGGAAAGAAGACGGGAGGAAGACAGATCCCACAGAAAGAGACTTCAGTGCCTGAATTCGCAGCACGCAGAATAAAGATCTTCTAATACGGCGAATGCAGTTCTGGGGGCAGTTCAGCTGACCAGCGCTGTAGGTGCCATTGAGCTGTCCATGCCACCACAACCTAAA
>NW_010566947.1:0-203 GCF_000687285.1 Phaethon lepturus
TTTTATTTACTGTTTGCTAATCCTGTTAACGAAATGGGAAAAGAAAAGACTAATTCACTTTAACTCCAATGACTTGTTAATAATTGATGTATTGACAAGAGCAGGCTGCCTGATGACCTTAAACAGCCACCCAAATCCTGTGTCGAACTGGTTGACCTTTTAAGCCAGTTCAGATTCTTCCTGCAGAAGAAACCAGTGTCCGC
>NW_010566948.1:0-203 GCF_000687285.1 Phaethon lepturus
CCTTACCTATCAGAGAATCCACAGAGGTTCTTTAAATGCTGCTTCAGCATCAAAAGTAATAATATGCCTTGGGAGACATTGGCAAATTCAATTAAAGGAGCTGAATTTTCTGGTAAACATTTCATCACAGCATTTATGTCATTTTCTTCATCGGAATCTGAATCAGAGTCTACTCGTTTCCGTAACCTCCGAGGCTTAGAAGC
>NW_010566949.1:0-203 GCF_000687285.1 Phaethon lepturus
CCTCTGTTTGTTTGCTCACATGAGACACCCAGGGGAAAAAAAAAAATAGAAAAGCACATGGTGGACAGGGTATTGTGGCATTACCCTACACTTCCCCGCGTGGCTCCTGGACCATTTTGCGTTCCTCTGCCTGTTTTAAGGCTGTGGGCTTGCTGTCCTCCCCGGCACAGCACGGTGCAGCACCGTGCCGCGCAGCACAGCCG
>NW_010566950.1:0-203 GCF_000687285.1 Phaethon lepturus
TTGTTGTTCTAATATGTTTGGAGAAAAACATTCTGCTGAAACTGTGAAGTTATTCATATGGAGGCAGAGCAAATGTGGAAGAATCTATAAATACCACAAGTGTTTAAAAATAAAATCTTAAAAAATGGAAATGGTGAACACACTAAAACGTATGCCTCCTGCTGTCATTATTCACATACCTACTAAGGTCTGCTCTTGAAAAC
>NW_010566951.1:0-203 GCF_000687285.1 Phaethon lepturus
CCCTTTTGGGCCAAAACCTCCCTTTCCTGGCACGGTAGCAGCGGGCAACGCACACCCCACTCATGGGGCTGGCAGGCTGCTGTGGGGCCAGGGAGGCTCCCGCGGGTGCGGGGGGGCCCCTGCGGATTTGGGGCCCTGCTCAGGTCTCGGGCTGCAGGCAGAGGTCTCGGTAGGCCGCCTCCACGGTGTGGCAAACCTGCTGG
>NW_010566952.1:0-203 GCF_000687285.1 Phaethon lepturus
TATGATGCAGATTTCAGAGGTGGCACACAGGCAAATTTTGAAGGGCATACAGCAGCGTTGAGAGTTAAGAGCTATAGTATCTTGAAAAGGTGTAGATTTTCTGCTCTCACTTTCCATTCAATTTTGAATATGTCAGAAGTGTTGCATTACATAGGGATAAGATGTCCCTGGAAAGGTGATCAGCTGCACTTTTCACCAGTGAA
>NW_010566953.1:0-203 GCF_000687285.1 Phaethon lepturus
TCCTCCGGCTGCTGGAGTCCAGGAAGGGGGACAAAGAGGCTCAGGCCTTCGTTAAGCTCCGCAAGCAACGAGCCAAGCAGTCCAAGGAGACGGAGTGAGGGAAGCGGAGGAAGAGGGCTCCGAAATGAGGGGGGTTGGGCCAGCGGGACCCCGGGAGTTTTGCCGGTGCTGGAGCTGTAGCCATCTACAGGGGCTGGGGGTAC
>NW_010566954.1:0-203 GCF_000687285.1 Phaethon lepturus
CCAGGAAAGCAGGGCTACATCATGTGTAATGCTCACTTGGGAAGACAATCACCATCACCCTAAATGTCCCCCCTTCATTCTTGTTCCCCAAGGTTTATGACCTCATAAGCATGACATCATGCAGTATGGAATGATGGACATATATGTCCATATATGAATATATGGACAGTATGCTGTCCCACCTGTGTCCCCTCCCAACTTCT
>NW_010566955.1:0-203 GCF_000687285.1 Phaethon lepturus
AAACACTACCTGTGCTCCCGCTCCATCAACCTGTCACCTCAGTGCTCCAAAGTCCCTTTTTATCAGTTTTGGACTTCCCTCCACAACCTCATCACTGCCAACCTGCATAGCCAGCAGCGGGTGATAATCAGTGGGTCGTACCAGACCAGAGAGTTTCCTAATTTAATCTCTAACCTGGGCCCCAGGGAGGCAGCAGTCTTCCC
>NW_010566956.1:0-203 GCF_000687285.1 Phaethon lepturus
GCGGGGTTAATCCATTCCTCCCAGCCATGACTGGAGGATGCAGCGAAAAACCAAGCGGGATCGCCACCCCCACATCCTTGTTTATTTTGGACGGCAGTGACCGAGGTTCAGAGTTTGTTTTCATTTCATTCCCCCATAATGCTGAGAAGTCCCAGCGCAGGGAAAAGCCACGCCAAAATGGGAGGCTGTTTTCCAAGCCTCTC
>NW_010566957.1:0-200 GCF_000687285.1 Phaethon lepturus
CAGAGCCCTCCTACCCTCCAGCAGATCAAGAGGAGATGAAGAGGAGAAGAGTGTAAGAGGAGTGGGGAAAGAGAGGGAGAGGGAGAAGGTATTTCAGTTGAAGGAGACGTACATCGATCATCTAGTCCAATTGTCTGACCACTTCAGAGCTGGCCAAAAGTTAAAGCACGTTATTAAGAGCATTGTCCAAATGCCTCTTA
>NW_010566958.1:0-203 GCF_000687285.1 Phaethon lepturus
TGGGACCCAGCAGCCCTTTGTTGGGTGCTGCCAAGGAGATGAAGGACCCCCGCTTCTCCTCGCTCCCCCTTCCAAGTTTTGCAAAGGGAGGCTTCCAGCACGGCCCTTGCTAGTCAGGTGGCTGGATGAGGTGGAAATGAGGCTGAGAGCTGACACACTTCATTACACCTTGCGGTGAAGCACGTCCACGCCTTTGCTCTTCT
>NW_010566959.1:0-203 GCF_000687285.1 Phaethon lepturus
CCTTAGAGGCATGGGTATGTGAGTTGCAAGGGGAAACAATCACAAAAGGGATTTCTTCCAGGAAAACTGCATCTCCAGTGGGCAGGTTCCCAGATAGACTAGAATGGCTGGTCTGAAATCCAGTCTTAATAGAGGGAGTTCTGATTTGTATTCACAAGAAGTGAATAACGGCCACTATGAGCAGGACTAGAGGGGCCCTGCCT
>NW_010566960.1:0-203 GCF_000687285.1 Phaethon lepturus
ATCCCATCAGGCACCATAGACTTGTGGGTGTACGGGTGGCATAGCAGGGCCATTTAGTGTTCCCTGTACACTCACAAACACGTATGTTTTGAAAGACCTGGCAGTGGGGCAGCCACACATATAAGCATATATGCAGAAATTTTAATTTGCATATATTTGAGGGAAATCACAGAATGGCTGTGATTGGAATAGACCTCAGGAGG
>NW_010566961.1:0-203 GCF_000687285.1 Phaethon lepturus
TTAAAAGTATACTGCAGCTTCAGAAACCCTTTTCAGTGTGAGACCGCTGTTGCTCTGTAACCATTCCTGTTTCTGCTGAGCCTTATGGAATTGCCTTTCAGTTCCCTGATCCCCAGCGGAGAGGGAGCGCCCGGCTGGGCGGCGGCGCTGAGCACCTCTCAGAATCCCGGTCCCCTGGGAGCGCGGCCATCAGCGGCTGCGGT
>NW_010566962.1:0-204 GCF_000687285.1 Phaethon lepturus
CTAGCAGAGCGCTTTCCTTCGCGTAGACCTTAAACCTTAAGGAAGGACTTACGGCCAAGCAGGCTCGCGGCTGTGGTCTCCCTCACGGCGGGGCGAGGAGGAGGAGGAGGCGGCAGGAGGAAGGGCTGCAAACCACCAGGTGGGACCTGGTGGGCTGAGCGGCATCAGGTGTGGGGTGGGAGCAATCACGCCCCAGCTGCGGCT
>NW_010566963.1:0-203 GCF_000687285.1 Phaethon lepturus
AGATGCCAGGTGCCCACCACAGCCGCTCTATCAGTCCCCTTCTCAGCTCAACAGGGGAGAGAAAGTATAGTGAAAAGCTTTTGGGTCAAGATAAGGGCAGGGAGGGATCATTCAGCAATTACTGTCATGGGCAAAATAGAGGCGACTTGGGGAAATTATTTTAATTTATTAGCAATCAAAATCAGACTAGGATAATGAGAAAT
>NW_010566964.1:0-203 GCF_000687285.1 Phaethon lepturus
AAGTCAATGAGAGCCACCGGTAATGTCAGGATCTTGGCTGCTTCCCCAGTGCAGTAAAAGGTTTGGGGAGAATGGGAGAAGGTGCCTGGCATGCTGATCCCTTGGCAGATACGCCAAAGTAAGGGCATCCAGACCCAAGAAGACAAATGCAAGAGCTGTAAGAGAGCTTTGCAGTCCTAGAAGTGCCAAAACTCAAACCAACC
>NW_010566965.1:0-203 GCF_000687285.1 Phaethon lepturus
CTTTGAGGTCTTTTGCTGGTGTTTCCCTGTTAGCTTGTATTACCTTGGGACCCCTGGCTCAGTCTGTGTGCTGCCATGCAACCAGCATGTCTCAGAGCAACAGGCTGATGGCCTTTGTTAGCACCTCATCCCTCTCACCTTGACATGTCATCCTACAACTTGTCATGGGGCGAGCCTGATATTATCCCCTTCCCCCTTCAAGT
>NW_010566966.1:0-203 GCF_000687285.1 Phaethon lepturus
ACAGCTGGGGAGAATGGCCCTACCTGGAGCCGCTGGCAGGAAGCACCAGGGGAGACTCGATGTTGACCAGTAGGGGTTTTTCAGTTGGGGGATACAGAGGATCCGAGGCTTGCTGTGCTACAGCTGAAAAAAGAAATATTGGCATCATATAAAGGATTTTGAGCTGCTTTGAAAGTGGTTGGTGCTGAAGCACAGCTCCTCCT
>NW_010566967.1:0-203 GCF_000687285.1 Phaethon lepturus
CAAATACGCATTTCCCATGTGGAAACAAATACCCCTGGCCTTAAATGCTTCTCAAGACGCTCCTCACATGCGTTTCCACAGGGGCACTGCCTGACTACGTACAACTGATGCTCCTGAGGGTGCAGCTGCGTGCTAGTTGGCTGCGATGTTGTTGCTAGTGCGAGGGATAGCAGTGTCTCATGCTGGCAGTCCCTACACCAATG
>NW_010566968.1:0-204 GCF_000687285.1 Phaethon lepturus
GAGCGCGCCGGGAGCAGCTCCCTTGGATGGATTTCTCTTCCCCTCCAAACAGGTGGTTGCGAAGAGAGGCAAGGATTACATCCTGAAGCACGTCCCAAACATGCACAAGGACCAGTTTGCCCTGACGGCGTCCGAAGCCCACCTCAAGTACATCAAGGAGGCCGTCCGGCTGGACGACGTGGCCGTGCACTACTACCGGCTGGA
>NW_010566969.1:0-204 GCF_000687285.1 Phaethon lepturus
AAAAGAAAACCAGAGCAGAATGAGGTTGCAAACATCCTTGCTGGCAGCAGCAATAAATGAAAACGATATCAGAGAGAAAGGTAGAGGAAGAGGAGGACGCGGTGGGATAACGCAGGGAAGAGGCCCACAAAACCAAACCCCTCTAGGACCAAATCAGTGTGCTGCCTGTAAATAGGAAGGGCACTGGAAGAACAAATGCCCAAA